>NC_057801.1:529006199-529105527 GCF_018294505.1 Triticum aestivum | reverse complement strand
CTTTTCCTCAAAAAAGACTTAATATGCTTAGCTAGCTCTAAAATGATATAGTATGCTTAAGAAATGACATATTTTAGGTCCTAAATAACTTCATATGCTTAGCTAGCTCCAAAATGACATAATAACCTTACTTAGCTTCAAAATGACCTATTCAACCTAGGCTAGCTCTAAAATGACCTATACTTAGCATTTTTCCTCCAAAATGACTTAATATGCTTAGCTAGCTCAAAAATTACATAACAAGCTTAATTAGCTCCAAAATGACCTATTTAACCTAGGATAGCTCTAAAATGACCTATACTTAGCATTTTTTCCTTCAAAATGACTTAATATGCTTAGCTAGCTTAAAAATGACCTATTTAACCTAGGATAGCTCTAAAATGACCTATACTTAGCATCTTTTCCTCCAAAATGACTTAATATGCTTAGATAACTCTAAAATGACATAATATGCTTAAGAAATGACATATTTTAGCTCCTAAATGACTTCACATGCTTAGCTAGCTCCAAAATGACATAATAAACTTACTTAATTAGCTCTAGAATGACCTTAGCATGTTTTACACCAAAATGACTTAGTATGCTTAGCTAGCTCAAAAATGACATAATAACCATACTTAGCTCCAAAATGACCTATTTTACAGATATAAGTTGCTTCATAATAATCTTCACATTTTAGTTGCATCATAATAATCTTCTTCTTCTAGTCTTCTTCTTCTAACTTTCTTCTTTCCCATTTTACAGATTTGCTTAAGATCATGGAAGCTTGGGTTGATGGAGTGCTTGTATTTAGTTTTTATTTTGACCTTGTGAAACTTGCTACCTATGGATGAAACTGTGTAATATTGATGAAACTATGTATATGTACGGATGAAATTTGCTACTATTGGTAACATGTGTTGGATACATATGTGTTCATGACTATTGGTAATATGTGTTGAATATGCTATATTGGTCATATAAATATATTTGTGTTTGATTTCTGTGAAAATGAATTGATATAAGAAAAAACAAAGTTAAAAGGGGCAATATAGTCACTTTGCCATCTGCTGGCAGATGGCAAAGAGCTTTGCCATCAGCTGGTAGATGGCAAAGAGGCCACGTGTCATCTACATGTAACATTTGGGCTGGCCTATTTGGGCTCTTTGCCATCTGACAGCAGATGGCAAATCTCTTTGCCATCTGCTGGCAGACGGCAAATCTCTTTACCATCTGCTGGCAGACGGCAAAGCATTCAGCCTTTGCCATCTGCTGGCAGATGGCAAAGTATGCCGTTAACCTCTAACGGAGCTAACCCCGTTAAGAGGCTTTGCCATCTGCCAGCAGATGGCAAAGCCACAGGCTCTTTGCCATCAGCCAGCAGATGGCAAAGCCACAGGCTCTTTACCATCAGCCAACAGATGGCAAAGAAGCCTTTACCGGCAGGGTTTCAGACGAACTGTTTGCCATCTGCTGGCAGATGGCAAAGCCTTTGCCATCCGCCGACCATGCCTTTGCCATCTGCCATGGCAGATGGCAAAGTGCCAGATTCCAGTAGTGTACTGTTTCATTGTCTTCACCTACTGATGTGGTTACTAACCCCTCAGCGGAGGATACCACTACTATTGCTGATGAAAATGCTAGGTTGAAGACATTGCTTGAAACATGGATGTATAAAAGTCTGAAAGGGCATCAGACACTGTGCGATGTCCTCAAAAAGCAGATTCTGAACCGAAACCCTAGGAAAGAGGGTGTTGGGTTCGAGAGGAAAATGAATGTTGATGGCTCGTACTGGAAGCCTGAGCAGTACCCCAAAACCACATGGGTTGCTGCAAAGGAACCTTCAGTAGTTCCATCCACCTTATCTGGCTTTACCTGTGCTAATCCTATTATCATTGGTGAATCCTTTGATGCAAACTATAAGCTGTTCAAGAATCATAATGGTGAAGTGTTTGCTAGGTATATTGGTACTAACTGCAGGAATGGACCACCTATGAGGAAGATCTGGGTACCTAAGCAGTGCATTGAGAATCTTCCTGTGAATGTCGTCATGACACCACCAAGGAAGAAGACAAACCCCAGACCTATGGCTTCATATGGCCCAAAGGCTTCATATAGATACATGACTCACCTGAGTCACCCTAACGCCAATATTTTGCAGGGAAATCATACTCAGACCTATGAATATGAGCGTGTGTCTTCAAACCGCTATGTTCATAGAACTAAGAACTTTTCTGCTTATTCATATGTATATCATTCATCTCATGCAAGGCTATTTGCTAGGGCTCCAAAGCCAAAATTCTCAGATGCTGCACTTAGACTCATTGCTTCTAAGCCACCCCTAAAGATGTGGGTGGCAAAGAAGAATTAACTTTCTTTTGCAGAGAAAGGTCTCCAGCCTGCAATCAAAGGCGTCCGATGCTATTGCTGGGGACCTAAAACACATTAAGGACGCATGATAAAATGTCTTACTATATATTTCACATCTGAATCGCTTACCAGTCGTACTATGAGTCCTAACATTGATCTAAGCTATGACAATCCTTGTGTGTGTCAAATGCTTATGCTTCACAACACTCTTTGTGAAGCCTATCCTCCTAACTGCACTGTAGGGTATGTCACCTAAAGCTTCAGAATGGATTATGGATAGCGGATGCACAAATCATACGACTGGTGATCGAAGTCTTGTCATGGACTCAACCTTACGTCCATCCGACAAGAGTCACATCACATTTGCTGACATTGGTAAAAGCAAGGTATTGGGTCTAGGTAGAGTTGCAATCTCAAGGGATCAACACATGGATAAAGTGATGCTTGTTGAATCCCTTGGTTTCAACTTAATGTCTGTCTCAATGCTTTGTGATTTGAACATGATTGTGCTCTTCGGAAAATATCGTTGCCTTGTACTAATGGAATCTGACAAGTCTCTAGTCTTTGAAGGATATAGGAAAGATGATCTATACATCGTAGATTTCTTAGCTGGTCCACAGCTTGCCGTATGTCTTCTCGCAAAAGCTTCAGAATGCTGGCTCTGGCATCGGAGGCTCGTGTAACACCCACGATGCGGCTATATCTCCCACATGTCGAAGCACGACTTAGAGGCATAACCGCATGGTGGTTTTGTCGCAAGAAGGGTCATCTTCACACAATCCCATGTAATGAATAAGAATGGGATAAAGAGTTGGCTTACAATCGCCACTTCACACAATGAACATAAATAATCATACATCATTCAGAGTACACACATAGTCCGACTACGGATGAAGCCAAAAGAAAAGAAGATAACCCAACTGCTAGATCCCCGATCGTCCCGACTGGGCTCCACTACTGATCAACATGAAACGAAACATAGCAACGACCAAGGTCTTCGTTGAGCTCCCATCTGAGCTCGGTTGCATCACCTGCACTGGTATCGTCGGCACCTGCAACTGTTGTGATAGTATCTGGTGAGTCACGAGGACTCAGCAATCTCAAAACCCGCGAGATCAAGACTATTTAAGCTTATGGGTAGGAAGTGGTAAAGTGGTGAGGCTGCAGCAGCGACTAAGCATATATGGTGGCGAACATACGCAAATAGGAGCGAGAAGAGAGCAAGCGGAACGGTCGTGAAGCTAGCAATGACCAAGAAGTGATCCTGAACTCCTACTTACGTCAAACATAACCCAAAACCGTGTTCACTTCCCGGACTCCGCCGAGAAGAGACCATCACGGCTACACACGCTGTTGATGTGTTTTAATTCGTATCTGGTGTCAAGTTATCTACAACCGGACATTAAAAAATTCCCATCTGCCTATAACCGCAAGCACGGCTTTCGAAAGATTATACCCTGCAGGGGTGTCCCAACTTATCCCATGATAAGCTCTCGCGACCAACGAAGGAATAGACCTTCTCCCAGGAATACCCAATCAGACTCGGAATCCCGGTTTACAAGACATTTCAACAATGGTAAAACAAGACCAGCAAAGCCTCCCGCTGTGCCGACAAATCCCGATAGGAGCTGCACATATCTCGTTCTCAGGGCACACCGGATTGTCCAAACTTCCGGTAGGCCAGCCCAGGGTTGCCCCTGGTGGCCATCGGTGGTTGACAGGTTGGACCAACACTCACGATGAGCATTGGCCCGGGGGGGTAAAATAAAGATGACCCTTGAGTCTGCAGAACCCAAGGGAAAAAGGCTTAGGTAGGCAAATGGTAAAACCAAGGTTGGGCCTTGTTGGAGGAGTTTTATTCAAAGCGAACTGTCAAGGGGGTCCCATAAATCACCCAACCGTGTAAGGAACGCAAAATCTGGGAACATAACACCGGTATGACGGAAACTAGGGTGGCAAGAGTGGAACAAAACACCAGGCATAAGGCCGAGTCTTCCACCCTTTACCAAGTATATAGATGCATTAATTAAATAAGAGATATTGTGATATCCCAATCATAATCCTGTCCATCATGGAGCAATCTTCAACTTCACCTGCAACTAGCAACGCTATAAGAGGGCTGAGCAAAGCGGTAACATAGCCAAGCAACGGTTTGCTAGGAAGGGTGAAAAGGTTAGAGGCTGACATGGCAATATGGGAGACATGGTAAACAAGGGATAGGAAGCGCATCATAGTGATAGAACGAAGCAACTAGCAAGCAAAGATAGAAGTGATATCGAGGGTAAAGGTCATCTTGCCTGAAATCCCGATAGGAAGAAGAACGAGTCCATGAAGAAGACAAACGGACGTAGACGAACGAATCCTCACAACTCCGGAACGAACCTGAAGCTAACGAGAGAAGCAAACCGGAAAGAAGCAAACAACATGGTAAACAACCATCACATAATCATGGCATGATGCACAACCAAATATGATGCATGTCCGGTTTAATGAGGCATGGCATGGCAAAGTGCAACAAACAACACTACAAGTTACATAGAGCTCAATATGCAACGAGTTGCATATTGATGGAACACCACATCAATTATTTAGTTCCCTCTCGGTTAGGCTAACCAACAATATTAAATGTTGTCAAACATGGCAAGAGGTGAAACATAATTGAACTAACTATTTAGGCAAGTTTAAATGAGGCCGGAAACAAGAAATAACAATTCCGGAAAGTCCCCATGTCATTTAGTAGTTTAAAGCAAACACAAATTTAACCATTTTTAATGTTGTTATCATGATGCGGATGACATATACAAGTTTATGCATTTTTTTATGAAAACATTGACATGAGCATGTTATGAAGCATTTGTCACCATGGCGGAAGGAAAAAGGGTGCCACGGCGGCGAAACGAAAAATGGTGCCACGGCAACATATCCGAAAATGATGCCACGACAACATATCGGTTCCGGTAGCTCATGGAGATACCGGTGCAAAAGGAAGCGTGCGGATGAGCGCAACATGCAAGATGGTGGGGTGATCCCGGATTCCGGGTTCCCACGGGACGATGGCATGGCAAGCGAGGAGGAACTTGCGAGGACAAACGGGCACGGTGCAAACATATCGTACATCTCATACATGCAAGGGCATCTCATCGCGGTCGTCTCGGGTTATACCTTTGAAGCGAGCGTTTCCGGGCGGAATGAGTTCGGAGCGGTGTAGAGGAAGTAGGCGTTCATGGGACGTCATGGAAGTAGTCGTACACGGCGTCGGTAGAGGTACATCTCGTAGTGGAAGTAGTTGTTCATGTGACGGTAGTGGAAGTAGTGGTACACAGCAGCGGCGGTAGTTGTACACGTTTCGTAGATGAAGTAGTGGTACACGTTTTTGTAGTCGTCCGGGGTCATCGGGTCGTCATGTAGCCGTACATGTTCGTCGGCGGTAGTCGTACACGGGTCCTCGTCTTCATGGTACTTGGCGTCCTCTCGGACTTGACAGTGAAGAAACGGAACGCGATGGTCGTGGTACTTGGCGCATCACCATGTAGTCGTACCCGAGGGTCTTGACGAATTCGAAGGGGTACTTGATGAATCCGGTCTTGGCGATTCAGGTACACGCGTCTTCGGGCGACAATACGAGCAGGGGATGGCCATAATAGGGAAGGTGCAGCTGTTGCTGTTGCCGTCTCTGACGGAGGCGAGATCCAGCGGAGGAGCTGGCGAGGTAGCGGCCCTGGGCAAACAAGGAGGCGGGGTCGCGCGCAGGGTGGCCCTCCGGGAGGCGCGGGGCGATGAGGAGGAGGCCGCGGGTGAGGGAGGAGGAGGCACGGGCACTGGTGGCAAGGTCTGGCGTAGGGGAGGTCAAGGTCGCCGGCAGCAGAGGCTGCGACGCGGCAGGGCTCGGGCACTGCATGCATGGTGCAGCAGAGGGGACGCGGGTGGCGGCTGCTGTCGCGGGGCGGAGGCGACGAGGACGGCCCGGGGCTCTGGCTGCGGCGGCGCCTGGCAGAGGAGGGGCAGAAGGAAGGGCGAGGTGGAGGCGCAGTGCGGCGGAGCACGGAGGGGACGCGGGGAGGGAGATGGGGGTCGGGTGAAGCGGGCGCCATGAGAGGCGTGCTCGAGAGGAGGGTTCGGGCGCTGCGGGGAGGAAGGAGCGGAGGCGAGGGGATCGGGAGATGCGGGTGTGCGTGGTGGCGGCGGAAGGGAACGAGGGGATGGAGATCGAGCGGAGGCTGGGCTAGGGTTAGAGGCCTAGAGGGGGCGCGGCTGGGCCTTGGGCCGGCTAGGTTAGAGCTGGGCCTAAGAGGCCGGCTAGGCACTCTTCTCCCTCTCTCTTATATTTTCTTTAGCAGAAACAATTAAAGAGAAGAAAAAGAAAGAGAGGGTTAGGGAAAGATAAAAGTGCAAGGGGATAATTTTCCCAGACTCACAAAAAATGAGTTGGATCCAAGAAAAATAGGAATGGCCAAGATTGCAAGATGTAAATTCAAACTCATTTGAATTTAATTCAAATGGGTTTGAACTAGGACTTTATAAAAGGAAGGTCCAAAAATGTTCGGATTTTTGGTGGAGCTCCGGAAAATGATGAAATAATTACGGGCAAGGTTGGAGAACAAGAATTGAGATAACAACGGCATGGGATATTTTGCAAGTGGGTTATGGGTAATTCCAAATAAATGGAATAATTTATAATATCTCCCTAAATATCGGGAGGGTATGTTATAAAGAGAAATCACCATGTGTATATCCCTCGATTTAAATAGATCAAAAGATCTATGCAATTTATTTAGTTGAGTTTTAAAAATTAAATGGCATGATGGCATGATGACATGATGCAATGCAAATGAAGCTAAGAAGAATGCAACAAACAAAACAAATCACACGATGAAACTCGGAGTAGCTGGAAGTCTTCTGGAGCGTCGGTCTCGGGGCGTCACAACACTCCACCACTACAAGAGGATCTCGTCCCGAGATCTAGGATGGCACCGGAGAGAAATGGAAGAGGAAGAGAAGAGGTAAAACTAAGTTGCTTCTTCGACAAAAGAGTGAAACCAAAGAACCTTGAGAGGTTGAACAATTTAAAAGAAAGAGTACAACAGAGATGAACGAGATTGCGAACAATTCGTTAGAAAAGAGGAACAAAGAACATTAGAACTTGAAGGTTGCAAAGACATGAATCAAGAGAATGGACAAGATAGAATTCGAAACCACTCTTGTTGAAACGAGATAAACAAGGAACAAGGAAGAACAAATTTGGACAGCACTCCGACTGTAAATGGAAGGAATTGAACATGAACTTGAGAAGATGGGATGATATGTGATGAAATCAACAACATACTGCCTCCGGAACTATTGAAAGAATGGCACAAGGGGTAAGAAGGATTTTAGCCAGCACGCCGGTTGAGAAGGGAGGCAAAACTTGATAAGATGAAAAGAACTTGAATGAGAACACAACACTCGGGTTAAATGGATAAGCACAAAAAGAAACATGATCTTGACAAAACGAGGAGATGGGTGAAGAGAGCAACATCACAATGCCTCCGGAAGAAGAATAGAAGATATATCATTGGAATAACATAATGGAGAAGAAAATGGCAACTTCTGCCACAAATGAGCTTGGAGAGCACCCTTTCAAGAAGGTTATGACGGAGTCATTGGAAAATCAACAACGAAAAGCACAAGCTTGTTGTGGGCTTATGGCAAACATCTCAAAATGATGAGGTGACAACTGGCCACTAACAGAAACAATTGATCGCTTGAGATCAACGAAGAGATGAAAACTGCTTTCGCCGAGAGGATTGGAGAAAACTTGGATCATTGGTAAGCACCACAATACAACATTCCTTAGGGAAGGCTTTAGGTGAAATATGACACAAGATAACTCCAGCGAAGAGATATGGATTTAAAATACCTCATTCTTGACAACATGTGAATCATGAAACATGAAGGTAATTGTCAAGAGTGACATAACACCATCTCAAAAGATAAGGTAGAAAGGATTGCAATTTGGAATGCAAGATGAAGAATGCTTGAACTCCTCTGAAAAGAATCTTGATGAACACTTCGAGAAGGAATTAAATCCTTGATGAACCACCATGTAGAGCCTACATGAAGAACTCTGATAATAAAAGGATGATAGAAAGAAAGGGAAGTTGAAAACACAAGGTGAATCCTTGCAATGATTTACATTAAGCTTCGCGACGATATAACTGAGAAAACTTGGAACTCCAGAAAAGGAAAAGATGAAGCACTAGAGCCAAGAATTACTTCATCATGAACAATCTCCGGAAGAAAAGAATTGAATCACCTCGAGGAAATAAGAATAAGATTTATTGTATGCTTATCCTTCATCAAATTAAATTGGTGACAAGCAATGGATTTGGCATACTACTTATTCCCGTAGAAAGAATTAAGAGAGATATGGCGTAAACTTGAGAAGGTCTTCAACAACCACCGGTAGGATTGAAACAACAAAAGAACAAATGAATTGATACGATAATGAAGGAAGAGAAATCTTGAATGAACCACTGTAAGAAAAGAAAAGATAGCAGAACACCGGGAAGAGTTGGAAAACGAATGAAGATACTTGAGGGGATTTAGATACATGAGAACGAAGAGATCATGAACTGATTAGAGGATATTTGAACGATGCACCGCAAGATTTGGAGAACGAAAGCTACATGCTGAGAATGAAGAATTATGACATGATGGCCTTCGGAGGAAAGAAATGGAAACAACTCATGAAATGCTCCGGATGGGTGAAAAGAATTCTCACAATCGAAAACAATTATGAGAGGATGGCATCAAGCTAGAACCATGAATCTTGAAGAGAATGGAGCAAGATTTAAGAGAAATCCTTCTTCAGTCTTCACAATTCGAGAATGACAACGAGAAACACCACCATGAATTGTTGAGACACTCCATAATAAAGAATAGAAAGGTTGAATCAACGATGAAAGAATTTGGAAGATCTTGGACAAAGGCATATGAATGATGAAAATTCATTCTTACGTCAAACTTGCGAAAGAATTTGGGAATAGCTCCGGGAAAATTAGAAGAGTCAGGTAAGATCTTGGGAAAAAGACCTGTGGGTTAGGGCCCACTCAAGAGAAACACCATTGAACGATTGTTTGAAAGGGGGGATTGCGCCGGTTGAATTAAATGACTTGAATGAGATAACAACCTCGAAATATCTTGAACGGATTGAGAATGGAAACATAAGTCTTGTGAAATATCTTCAGCACTCCAGGACAAATGAATAGGAAGAAGTGAATGATTAAGAGGTACACCAGCATGAGAAAAACATTTGAAACAAGGAAAGGATATGATCGGCAAAGCTTGAATTGAATCCAACGAAGAAGAAAAAGAGAACGAAGAATGATAAACTTGAAGCTCCGTTAGTATCTTCACGAGGGATCACCGAATAAGAACATGATTGAAAAGAATGGAGAGACTTCACATCAATAAAATGGATACCCGATTAAGAAATCTGAGTCCTTGAAGAAAAAGGGTGGGAGGGCGGGAAAACAAAGGCAACTTGGTACGGATGAAACAAACACCGTTGAGAAAACTTAGAAATGATCTTGCGGATCTTGAGAATGATCGGATCATCTCGAAGAGAAGCACGCCGGTTAGAAAAGAATTAACATGACGACCTTGATGATCAAGAAGGATTAGTATTCACATAGCAATATGAGAACACCGTTTACGAAAGGTACGGATTCAACATTTGACTTCAAAGCAACTCGAATACCACAAATAAAACAAAACAAAGGATTTGGCTTGCAAAATAAGCCAGAACAAACATATGATAGAGATTCCGTCCGAAGTTTTCGTGGTGGGGCCCACACGGGCTCGAGTGTACAGCACCATCATGTACAAGGCAGTGCACATGACATACGAAGTGTCCCCAAACCAGCATAGCCAAGGGTTCTTTAAGACACAATGAGACCACTATAAAAACGACCGTGGAAAGGCGGACCACTAGACGTCGAACCCCAATCTCATATCATGCATCTGTCGAAAAGATATTCTAGGAGCTACTTGAATTCCCACCTATAAAACTCCCGAAACTTTCTGGTTATGCAATCTAGTGTTGGGGATACAGGGGAAGCAATATATATCTCACCTAAAACTAACAATCCCTACATCCAAGCTGTATCCATCCGTCAACACATAACCAAGAAACCTTCGGAAATCGTGTACCTCAACCTTCGAAAAGGATCCGTTATACGAGTTATGGCAATACTCCCGAACTCACGCCCCAGTACTGGGTGGCGTCGAGGTTATCTCACCAACAACTGCATAAAAGAGATTTTCGATGTCGGCAAAACTCAGGTATTCCAGAACTGCAACGATAAAATTATGACGACAACACCTCGGAGCTCAACTCCCCGGGTCAAAGCCACATAATAGACAGGAGGCACCAAGAACAATGTTCTCGTCACAAAACCATCGGAACGATTCCAAGATACCCGCGTGATCCTAAAAAAAAATTTAGTGAAATTTGAGGAGAGGAAAGTCAAAACATCTATGTCAGGAGACCTCACTAGAGCGACGAAGGGACTGAGGAGTAAAAAGAATCCTACTCTCCGATATATATAATCCTAAGACTCAAAACATTTTTGTTCTAGACTCAACAACGCCAGCAAACAATCAAGCAGGGGGCTCCTAAGTCGGGGATGGCTCTGATTACCAACTTGTAACACCCACGATGTGGCTATATCTCCCACGTGTCGAAGCACGACTTAGAGGCATAACCGCATGGTGGTTTTGTCGCAAGAACGGTCATCTTCACACAATCCCATGTAATGAATACGAATGGGATAAAGAGTTGGCTTACAATCGCCACTTCACACAATGAACATAAATAATCATACATCATTCAGAGTACACACATAGTCCGACTACAGACGAAGCCAAAAGAAAAGAAGATAACCCAACTGCTAGATCCCCGATCGTCCCGACTGGGCTCCACTACTGATCAACATGAAACGAAACATAGCAACGACCAAGGTCTTCGTTGAGCTCCCATCTGAGCTCGGTTGCATCACCTGCACTAGTATCGTCGGCACCTGCAACTGTTGTGATAGTATCTGGTGAGTCACGAGGACTCAGCAATCTCAAAACCCGTGAGATCAAGACTATTTAAGCTTATGGGTAGGAAGTGGTAAAGTGGTGAGGCTGCAGCAGCGACTAAGCATATATGGTGGCTAACATACGCAAATAGGAGCGAGAAGAGAGCAAGCGGAACGGTCGTGAAGCTAGCAATGACCAAGAAGTGATCCTGAACTCCTACTTACGTCAAACATAACCCAAAACCGTGTTCACTTCCCGGACTCCGCCGAGAAGAGACCATCACGGCTACACACGCTGTTGATGTGTTTTAATTCGTATCTGGTGTCAAGTTATCTACAACCGGACATTAAAAAATTCCCATCTGCCTATAACCGCAAGCACGGCTTTCGAAAGATTATACCCTGCAGGGGTGTCCCAACTTAGCCCATGATAAGCTCTCGCGATCAACGAAGGAATAGACCTTCTCCCAGGAATACCCAATCAGACTCGGAATCCCGGTTTACAAGACATTTCGACAATGGTAAAACAAGACCAGCAAAGCCTCCCGCTGTGCCGACAAATCCCGATAGGAGCTGCACATATCTCGTTCTCAGGGCACACCGGATTGTCCAAACTTCCGGTAGGCCAGCCCAGAGTTGCCCCTGGTGGCCACCGGTGGTTGACAGGTTGGACCAACACTCACGACGAGCACTGGCCCGGGGGGGGGGGGGTAAAATAAAGATGACCCTTGAGTCTGCAGAACCCAAGGGAAAAAGGCTTAGGTAGGCAAATGGTAAAACCAAGGTTGGGCCTTGCTGGAGGAGTTTTATTCAAAGCGAACTGTCAAGGGGGTCCCATAAATCATCCAACCGCATAAGCAACGCAAAATCCGGGAACATAACACCGGTATGACGGAAACTAGGGCGGCAAAAGTGGAACAAAACACCAGGCATAAGGCCGAGTCTTCCACCCTTTACCAAGTATATAGATGCATTAATTAAATAAGAGATATTGTGATATCCCAATCATAATCCTGTCCATGATGGAGCAATCTTCAACTTCACCTGCAACAAGCAACGCTATAAGAATGCTGAGCAAAGCGGTAACATAGCCAAGCAACGGTTTGCTAGGAAGGGTGAAAAGGTTAGAGGCTGACATGGCAATATGGGAGACATGGTAAACAAGGGATAGGCAGCGCATCATAGTGATAGAACGAAGCAACTAGCAAGCAAAGATAGAAGTGATATCGAGGGTAAAGGTCATCTTGCCTGAAATCCCGATAGGAAGAAGAACGAGTCCATGAAGAAGACAAACGGACGTAGACGAACGAATCCTCACAACTCTGGAACGAACCTGAAGCTAACGAGAGAAGCAAACCGGAAGCAAACAACATGGTAAACAACCATCACATAATCATGGCATGATGCACAACCAAATATGATGCATGTCCGGTTTAATGAGGCATGGCATGGCAAAGTGCAACAAACAATACTACAAGTTAAATGGAGCTCAATATGCAACGATTTGCATATTGACGGAACACCACATCAATTATTTAGTTCTCTCTCGGTTAGGCTAACCAACAATATTAAATGTTGTCAAACATGGCAAGAGGTGAAACATAATTGAACTAACTATTTAGGCAAGTTTAAATGAGGCCGGAAACAAGAAATAACAATTCCGGAAAGTCCCCATGTCATTTAGTAGTTTAAAGCAAACACAAATTTAACCATTTTCAATGTTGTTATCATGATGCGGATGACATATACAAGTTTATGCATTTTTTTATGAAAACGTTGACATGAGCATGTTATGAAGCAATTGTCACCATGGCGGAAGGAAAAAGGGTGCCACGGCGGCGAAACGAAAAATGCTGCCACGACAACATATCCGAAAATGATGCCACGGCAACATATCGGTTCCGGTAGCTCATGGAGATACCAGTGCAAAAGGAAGCGTGCGGATGAGTGCAACATGCAAGATGGTGGGGTGATCCCGGATTCCGGGTTCCCACGGGACGACAGCATGGCAAGCGAGGAGGAACTTGCGAGGACAAACGGGCACGGTGCAAACATATCGTACATCTCATACATGCAAGGGCATCTCATCGCGGTCGTCTCGGGTTATACCTTTGAAGCGAGTGTTTCCGGGCGGAACGAGTTCGGAGCGGTGTAGAGGAAGTAGGCGTTCACGGGACGTCGTGGAAGTAGTCGTACACAGCGTCGGTAGAGGTACATCTCGTAGTGGAAGTAGTTGTTCATGTGACGGTAGTGGAAGTAGTGGTACATAGCGGCGGCGGTAGTTGTACACGTTTCGTAGATGAAGTAGTTGTTCATGATCCGTAGATGTTCGGGGTCCATGGGGTCTTCGAGGGTCGACGGTAGTGGTACACATTTTTGTAGTCGTCCGGGGTCGTCGGGTCGTCATGTAGCCGTACATGTTCGTCGTCGGTAGTCGTACACGGGTCCTCGTCTTCATGGTACTTGGCGTCCTCTCGGCCTTGACAGTGAAGAAACGGAACGCGGTGGTCGTGGTACTTGGTGCATCACCGTGTAGTCGTACCCGAGGGTCTTGATGAATCCGAAGGGGTACTTGACAAATCCGGTCTTGGCGATTCAGGTACATGGGTCTTCGGGCGACAATACGAGCAGGGGATGGCCACAACAGGGAAGGTGCAGCTATTGCTGCTGCCGTCTCTGACGGAGGCGAGATCCAGCGGAGGAGCTGGCGAGGCAGCAGCGCTGGGCAGACAAGGAGGCGGGGTCGTGCGCAGGGTGGCCCTCCGGGAGGCGCAGGGCGACGAGGAGGAGGCCGCGGGTGAGGGAGGAGGAGGCACGGGCACTGGTGGCAAGGTCTGGCGCAGGGGAGGTCAAGGTCGCCGGCAGCAGAGGTTGCGACGTGGCAGGGCTTGGGCACTGCATGCATGGTGGAGCAGAGGGGACATGGGCGGTGGCTGCTGTCGTGGGGCGGAGGCGACGAGGACGGCCCGGGGCTCTGGCTGCGGCGGCGACTGGCAGAGGAGGGGCAGAAGGAAGGGAGAGGTGGAGGCGCAGTGCGGCGGAGCACGGCGGGGACGCAGGGAGGGAGATGGGGGTCGGCTAAAGCGGGCGCCATGAGAGGCGTGCTCGAGAGGAGGGTTCGGGCGCTGCGGGGAGGAAGGAGCGGAGGCAAGGGGATCGTGCGATGCGGGTGTGCGTGGTGGCGGCGGAAGGGAACGAGGGGATGGAGATCGAGCGGAGGCTGGGCTAGGGTTAGAGGCCTAGAGGGGGCGCGGCTGGGCCTTGGGCCGGCTAGGTTAGAGCTGGGCCTAAGAGGCCGGCTAGGCAATCTTCTCCCTCTCTCTTATATTTTCTTTAGCAGAAAACAATTAAAGAGAAGAAAAAGAAAGAGAGGGTTAGGGAAAGATAAAAGTGCAAGGGGATAATTTTCCCAGACTCACAAAAAATGAGTTTGATCCAAGAAAAATAGGAATGGCCAAGATTGCAAGATGTAAATTCAAACTCATTTGAATTTAATTCAAATGGGTTTGAACTAGGACTTGATAAAAGGAAGGTCCAAAAATGTTCGGATTTTTGGTGGAGCTCCGGAAAATGATGAAATAATTATGGGCAAGGTTGGAGAACAAGAATTGAGATAACAACGGCATGGGATATTTTGCAAGTGGGTTATGGGTAATTCCAAATAAATGGAATAATTTATAATATCTCGCTAAATATCGGGAGGGTATGTTATAAAGAGAAATCACAATGTGAATATCCCTCGATTTAAATAGATCAAAAGATCAATGCAATTTATTTAGTTGAGTTTTAAAAATTAAATGGCATGATGGCATGATGACATGATGCAATGCAAATGAAGCTAAGAAGAATGCAACAAAAAAAACAAATCACACGAAGAAACTCGGAGTAGCTGGAAGTCTTCTGGAGCGTCGGTCTCGGGGCGTCACAGCTGGGGCATGCTGGCATGAGGAACTTACACACACTCGTAAAGAAGAAGCATGTCATAGGCATCGAGGGTGTCAAGTTCAAGAAGGATCATTTGTGTGGTGCCTGCGAAGCTGGAAAGATGACTAGGGCAAAGCACCCCTCGAAGACAATCATGACAACATCTCAACCCTTCGAGCTGTTACACATGGACTTATTTGGACCTACTCACTACTCCACGCTCACAACAACTGCATGTCTCTATGGCTTCATCATTGTTGATGACTACTCAAGATACACATGGGTGCACATAATTCTCTACAAGACTGTAGTGCAAGATGTCTTCAGACGCTTTGCCAATTGAGCAATGAACAATTATGGCATGAAGATCAAGCATATCAAAAGTGACAATGGCACTGAATTCAAGAACACCGGACTTGATCTTTATCTGGAAACAATGGGAATCACTCATGAGTTCTCTGCTCCATACACACCTCAGCAAAATGGCATCGTTGAGCGCAAGAACAGAACCCTCATTGAGATGGCTCGAACAATGCTCGACGAATACAAGACACCAAGAAAGTTCTGGCCTGAAGCTATTGATACAGCATGTCACATCATCAACCGTGTTTACATCCATAAGCTTCTGAACAAAACATCCTATGAGCTCCTTACTGGCAAGAAGCCAAATGTCAGTTACTTCAGAGTATTTGGAGCTAGGTGCTGGATCAAGGATCCCCATCACAAGTCAAAATTTGCACCTAAAGCTCACGAAGGCTTCATGCTTGGCTATGGAAAGGACTCGCACTCCTACAGAGTCTTCAACCTCTATCTCTACAAAATCGTCGAAACTGTGGACATGCGATTTGATGAAACAAATGGTTCACAAAGAGAACTCCTGCCAAGTACACTAGATGAAGCTCCGCCCAGTGAATCTATCAAGCTGATGGGAACTGGTGAAATCATGCCATCTGAAGCACAGCCTGAAGAGGAACTTATCATTTCTGCACCTAACCAACCTGAAGACAATGCTCAGACCGAAGACAATCCTCCCAATGATGAAAATGATCAGCAAGAGCAAAGTTTTCGTTCAGTTCATCCTCGTGTTGCAAATGAAGTACAAATTGAGAAGATAATTGATAGCATCAATGCACCTGGTCCACTCACTCGCTCAAGAGCCACACAGTTAGCAAATTTCTGTGGGCATTTTTTGTTTGTATCAATATCAGAACCCAAGAAAGTTGCTGAAGCCTTTATGGAACCTGAATGGATTCAAGCTATGCAAGAAGAACTTCAACAGTTCAAGCTGAACAATGTTTGGGAACTTGTCAAGTGACCTGACCCTCGCAAGCATAACATTATTGGCACAAAATGGATATATTGAAACAAGCAAGATGAGCATGGTCAAGTCGTCAGAAACAAAGCACGTCTGGTGGCTCAAGGATATACTCAAGTAGAAGGAATTGACTTCGATGAAACATTTGCTCCTATTGCTAGGCTTGAAGCTATTCGCATACTGCTAGCCTATGCTAACCACCACAACATCTTGCTATATCAAATGGATGTTAAGAGTGCATTTCTCAATGGCAAGATTGAAGAAGAAGTATATGTTGCTCAACCACCTGGCTTTGAAGATCCAAAACATCCTGATATGGTGTACAAGCTAAAGAAAGCACTCTATGGCCTCAAACAAGCACCTCGCGCTTGGTATGATACGATCAAAGACTTCTTGAAGAGCAAATGCTTCAAACCTGAATCCCTCGATCCCACACTCTTCACGAAGACATATGATGGTGAACTGTTTGTGTGCAAAATATATGTGGACGACATTATCTTCGGCTGCACCAACCAGAAGTATAGTGATGAGTTTGGGTACATGATGCAAGAGCAATATCAGATGTCCATGATGGGTGAGCTGAAGTTCTTCCTTGGTCTTCAAATTCATCAGCAAAGGAATGGCATCTTCATATCTCAAGAAAAATACCTCAAAGATTGTCTGAAGAAGTTTGGAATGGAAGATTGCAAAGGTTACACGACGCCAATGCCAGCCAAACACCATCTTGGTCCCGACGACAATGGTAAAGAGTTCGATCAAAAGGTATACCGCTCCATGATTGGTTCTTTACTTTATCATTGTGCATCTAGGCCAGATATTATGCTTAGTGTTTGCATGTGTGCTCGATTCCAAGAGGCACCAAAGGAATCGCATCACTTAGCGGTGAAGCAAATTCTTCGATATTTGGCTTACACCCTAACACTCGGATTATGGTATCCAAAGGGCTCAAAATTTGATTTGGTTGGATTCTCGGATGCTGATTATGCTGGCGACAAGGTGGATCGCAAGTCTACATCAGGCACATGTCACTTTATGGGTCGATCACTTGTCTGTTGGTCTTCAAAGAAGTAGAACTGTGTATCACTCTCAACTGCTGAATCTGAATACATTGCTGCTGGATCTTGTTGCGCTCAGCTTCTATGGATGAAGCAAACACTCAAGGACTATGGCATCAATCTAAACAAGTACCTCTCTTCTACGACAACGAAAGTGCCATCAAGATAGCCAACAATCCAGTCTAGCACTCGAAGAAAAAGCACATTGAAATTCGTCATCACTTTCTCAGAGATCATGTCATGAATAAAGATATTTACATCATTCACGTCAACATAGAAGAGCAACTGGTAGATATCTTCACAAAGCCCTTGGATGAGAAAAGGTTTTGCAAGTTACGGTGTGAGCTAAATATCTTGGAATCCTCTAATGTCATGTGATCAGGAACACATCCTAACACTCATGCATGTTGATGACTTAGATGTGCAACACACGAAGTAATGTATATCTTCAATCAATGAAGACTTACACTCTGAGTGTGAATACATTAAAGTGGAATATGACTTCGGAGCGCCACGATAATTGTGCGCCGTGTCTGGGTCTAATACTTCCTATACGGTGGGTAACGCCACCACCAAATTTCTTGGTTTGAAGTGTTTCACTCATGGCGTTATTTTTGCAATGACTTCGCATTTGGTTTGTCTTCAGTTTCAATTTATCTTCATGATTTTCTTCACTATGATGATTTGATTGCTTTCTGATATATATATATATACTAGTGTTCTATCCTTTACAGCATTCACTTATAGCTATGTCTTCCTAGTTGAATCTTTTGAACTAAGTGAATGTGATCGGACCCTAACCTCTCTATGCTTTCTATCTCAAACTCTATCTGTCCAAATCATATGCAGTCTATTGAAACTGTCGAATGTCTTCTCTGCGTCCTAGTCAGCAGAAGACACAGAGACAAACATTAAGTCTGTTTTAAATGACTCATCTTTATTTTCCAAATCCGAAGAAGCCGGAACAACCATCCGACATGCCTGGTGGGCGTGGGAACGTGGGACAACTCTAAGTATGTTGCATGCTTGCCACGTGCCCCTCAGATGTGAACCACCAGGGGCACCTGCGTAATTGCACTGTGCCGCACACTTCCTTATAAATACATGTCCCCTGCGGTAAAGAAAACCTTCTTCCACCTCTCCACCTCATCAAAACCCTAGCGCCACCGCTAGCTCTCGACGACGCCGGCGACGAAGCTCTTAGCTGCCGCGACTTCTCCGACGCCGTCCTCACGCCGGCCGCGGACATCGTCCTCTCCGCCGTCGCTGTAGGTGTCCTCCGTCACCAAGTTAGGGCATGGTGGATTGAACTGCTCGGTCTCCTGTTCATCCCATCTAGCAGTTCTTCATGTGGTAAATATAACTCTATTTTTACTGTCTTTTTGATCTTCAAAGATTCATCCTATCTACCAAAAGTGGTTTCTGCCTACACATTGTTAGATCTATTCTGTCTGCATCTCATACTGCCTAGTCCATTCACTTAAACTTCATATCTAGTTTGATTCCTCACTTGTACTTATTCACGGATTTGTACAAATCTGGAACAAACTTTCAACATATAAGTGAATGTCTTCGCATCATGAGGTCAATGTCTTCAAACTGATTTATCTTCAAAATCTTCTGAGAATGCATATGACCTCTTCCCCTTCCCTCGCATCTCTAATGCTGTCACAGGTACATGTCCATGGGAGAATCCTTTGGTTCTCATAGTCTGCATTCGTTTGCAGAATTCTTACAGCATCACATTAACTCTCCCGAAGCCAGTTCCTGTTTGACCAGCAAGCAAAAGTCTTTGAAGCCTTTGAACGTATTGAAGCCATTCAGTTTGAAGTTCATGGCTGCAGAGAAATCAGTAAGGAAGGGTGGAAGACAACGTCGAGGGGGAACATCAAAAGATCTTCCTGATGACCTCGCAGAACTTTACAAGACAGATCCTGAAGAGAATTATCATCAGCGCAAGACTCGAATCCAATGGATTCGACGCTATTGGGCTGAACAATGGTTCAAGTACAAGTTCGTGACCCAGGAATATGCAGAGAAGAATGCCATCAAAAGTCCTTGGGGTGATATTCTATATCGAGGCCTTCAACCCAAGAACAGAGCTGAAGCTATTGCACAGGGTTTCTATCCCTATATGGTCCGTGGACCTCAGCCTAACAATGCCGACCCATCATCATTGCTCTGGTGTCGTGACGATACTCTTTTCAAGCGCAACTTCCAGCACGCAAAGGCATCGGCCAAGGAAAACAAGAAGTCATTGGGATTAGACTTCAACCCTGGTCCCTCTGCTCCCCGTGCTGACGGCTCATGTGATGCCGATCCCAATGTCATCGGCCCCTTCTCCAACCTTGATGGCCTCATCACCTACATCTTGGTCCAAGGTGCCAGAGTAGATCATTCTGATAATAATGCTGACACTGATGAAGCCCCAGCTCCTCCTCCAAAGCCGCAGAAGCTAAAGAAGGCTAAGGCTTCAAGTTCAGCAGCTCCTCCAAAAGCTTCACATGCGAAGCCACTGGCCACTGCACCTCCTGAAGACAGTGTGTAGTCTGAAGATCTATCACGTATCTCCAAGAGGACGGAGAAGACAAAGAAAATCGTCAAGCATACTGATCAAGCCTTGACTCCTGCTGCCATTCTGCGAGAAGAACCCATTGATCTGTCGAGCGATGAAGATCTTGCAGATGATGCCCTTGAGCAACTGATCAAGAGCAAGGAAGAAGCAGAGATCTTCAATAACTTGCCTCTCTTCAATGTGGCAATCATCCATAACTTCATTGACAAGTGGTTTGACACCCCAAATCTCAGCTTTGAAGATCTGCAGCTTCCCATTGGCCTCAGCGTCTCCTTCAATGGCACCATTGCTTCTGAGCTAGCTCTCGCTCAGCGCATCGTTGAGCTGAAGAACAAGATTGATTATGAGAAAGCTCAGTTCAAGAAGCATGTGGCAAAGCTCAGCGTGCAAGATGTCAGAAACTTCAAGGTCATGTTGCACGAGCTTAAAGAAGCCTTTCTCAAGAAGCGTGAAGAAGCTCAAGGCTCTCATGAGCGTATGAAGAGTCTGGCTGACAAATGTGTGCTAGCCTACAATGAGTCTGAGAAGCGCAAGTCTCTTGGTCGTCCTGGCATTGACCCCAGAATGGCTGCAAAGAAGAAGAAGCTATCAACTGCTCAATCTGCACCTTCAGGGCAGGAAGCACCTCGCATAATCTTCCCAAGCAGCATACTGGCTCGAAGCCAAAGGTCATGTCAACCGCTTCAGAACAGAAGCAGATGAGGGCTGCCGAGGCTGAAGCCAGAAAAAGGAAGAATACTGAAGCCTCTGATGCTGCTCCCTCCAAGAAGAAGCACAAAACCAAGAAGAATCGGGCTGCTCCCATAGAGCCCTTAGTTGTTGAACCTATCTCAGTGGTTCGCCCTGCATCTGAACACCAAGAACGACAGATGATAGTTCATGAGCCTACTTCCACAGAGACTCATGAAGCTAAAGACATTCCAGCAGCTGAACCCACCACTGCTGAAGACATTGGTCACGATGACAATGTTGAAGATGATGAAGTTCTTCCTCAGATCGAACACAACCTGGTATCATCGCCTGTTCTCACAAACAGCAAACTCATCGGCATTGGTCGTCCTCTGATGCCAATTGCTCAGGATGCATCATGGGCTGATCACCCACAGCAACAAGACTCCCCAAGTACTCCACAACAACAACAAGTTACACCACCCGTACAAGAAGAAGAAGAAGACTTTGAGGCCCAGCCAACTCCATCTCCAAAGGCATTTCCAGCATTACGCAGGCTTCACAAAGGACAAAGGCCTCAAGTCCCTCTTTCAAGCATTCCAGAAGGAGAAGTGCATCACCAACCTGTTGCACGTCAAGTGTTTCCTGAAGCCACTCCTACTATGAATGTCTCCGTGTCTGAAGCTCATGCTGCTGAAGACAATCTGGCTACATCAGCCAATGAAAGACAAGAAGCCGTATGTGTCCCTGCTCCCCCCAATAATGAAGAAGCCGTTCCTGATGTGAACGTGCCAGTGCCCGACCCTCCAGCTCACCAAGTGGAGGTTGACAATCTTGAGGCTGCCACCACCAACACAAATGAAGCCAATGATGTAATCATGGCTGAAGTCAATGTGGAGCCTGCACCAGCCAATGTGTCTGAAGCCAATGATGCACCTGCTCCTCAAGTGTCTGTCGTGCAGCCTGAAGCCTCAATTGTTGCCACTGCTCCTGTTTCGCCACCAAGGCCCTATACAATTGAGCAAGCATACAATCATGGTCAGCTAACCACTATCCGATGGCCCGTTCTGGTTCCTCCGCCTACTGCCTCTGGTCCTCAGTTTGATTATCATGTTGAGCATAGGCCTCAGGTCCAGAAACCAAAGCCAAGACTGCCAAGGTTCCCAGGTACTGCAAACTCTACAGGGTCCTTCAATGCAAATGGCTTCAAAAGCCACAACACCTTCTTTGACAGTGCAAAGAACCCCTACTCGAAGCCAAGAATATCATCTGATCGCTTCTGGAGCTATCAACAGCGAAGCTATTACTCATGCATTCTGTATGATCAAGGGCGCATTTTCACTCATATGTGCCTCGACACTGAAGCCATTGCTGGACTGCCATGCCTAGAAGAAGCTCTTGACTGCTTTCATGATGCAGGTCTGCTCAGCTTTGTGACAGACAAAGAACATTGGAATGAGGAACTTTTGCTTCAATTCTATGCTACCCTCCACATTCGCGGCTACAACAGGGATATCAAGACATGGGTTCTCGAGTGGATGACAGGAAATGTTCATCATGAAGCCAAAGCTCTTGATGTCACTGAGCTTACAGGCCTACCCACTCCCGGAGAGCTATATGAACCTGATTGTCAACTACACCGCAATGCACTGGAGAGCATCTTCCATAAGCCAAAACCCAACATGAGCCAGATGTTGAGCATGATAAAGCCTTTGCCATCTGACGCTGAATACCCAACGGAGTTCTTTGTTGATGACCTTGAGTATCTGCCTCGCACGATATATCACATCATCAGGCGAACTCTATGGCCTATCAAAGGACATTCATCAGCGGCCAAACTTGAAGGAGCCATGAAGACATTGGTATTTTACATCCTCAATCGCATAAGCTTCAATTCCCAAGAATTCTTCATTAGGCAACTTGCTGCGTCTGGATCTGACCTTTTTGGCCTGAAATTCTATGCTCCATGGGTCATGCGCCTCATCAAGCGACACTCCTCTGTCAACTATCATCCCTCTGCTCGCAATCATCTGATCTTTCTACCAGAGGTTGATATGTCAGTTGAAGCCATATACTCTGAGCCTGCCAAGAAGCCTCTTTGTCTTAAAAATGTTGAGCACCAAAGCTTCACTCAACCCATAGAAGGAGTCCAAGCAGTAACTCGAATCTATCCAATGGTTGGGAACACTCCTTTGCCTCATCGTGCACAAACTGAAGCTACTGAAAGCACCATTGCCCAAAGGCCTCAGAAGCGCTCTCGCGTTCTCAATGACCGAGAACTTCTTGTGGAACTTCATCAAAAACAAGATAAGCATCACTTTTGGCTTAAGAGACAGATGCAAAGCCTCTTGGTGGACGTCAATCGCATTCGAAATCTTGCCACCAAGAATGCATTTGTCGCTCACGAGACTTGTCGGCGATCATGGAAGAGTTTGACGCTGCTTAGTGCTGAAGCAGATCTTCAAGACGATGGCTTCACTGAAAGATTCAAGTTTGACTCCACTCCTCCACGGACTGTTGTCCTACGTCGAACTCCATCCCTTGAAGACTCTGACTATTCTTCCTCCGCGGCAACTGTGAATGCCAGAGTGATCGATGATGAAGATGATGCTACTTCACCGCCCCCTACTTCTGTATGCATCAACACTGCACCAAGTACGTCTGCACCGCCAAACAACAACGATAACCCTGCTGCTTCACCTACTCATGAGGACGAGTAGATGCTCTATGTCTTCAAACCTTTTTGGTCCTTACTGACAAAAGGGGGAGAAGCATATGAGTTTGATAGTCTTCAAGCGGGCTCATATGGGCGGTTGCTTTATATTTTGCCTCGTGTTTACAACTCTCGCTTTTGAAACATTTGGTTCTTTGAGTTGTAACACTTAAACTCGATGGTCGTCTGCTACTTATTTGCTTAACCGTGATGCGATGATAAATTCCGCATGTGCGGTGATAACTTCCGCACTTAGATCATTCTGCAGACGTCCATTTTTCATTATGCATGTCATTCTATTTGCTATATCATTTCATGCATGATGAATTATCTTCATAAGTTGAAGAGGATCTCCACAAGTACAACCTTCCATGTGCATTTGCATTCCAAAAGCAAATTACTTATATGCACATCTTCAGGGGGAGCCCTTGCTACTTATGAAGACAATACCCTATCCTTTACAATTTCACATACTTTATCTCCGTTGAAAACTTCAACCAGTTTTTCATCAATCACCAAAAAGGGGGAGATTGTAAGTGCATCTAGTGCCACCCCTATTTGGTTTTGGAGTATTTATGACAAAGTTGGTTGAGGGACTAATGCGTTTGTGAGAATTGCAGGATAACACAGGTAGTGTCCCTCATTGATTCGGTTTACCTACCAGAGATGACCCCTAAAAATGTATGAAGACATTGACGACAATGTTGGTACGTGAAGATATTCATATTGAAGACTATGACATGAGAAGACATTGAGTGAAGACTATGGAGCGTGAAGACTGTGTTGTTTCACTGTTTCCTTTTTCTTCCTTGTTGAGTCATACGAACCACCGTACTGTTAAGTGGGGTCCAAGTGAACTAAGTCAGAATGACTGAAGTGATGCTCAACCCAAATCCTATGTCTTCAAGCGAAGACAATGAGAGCAAATCTTATCTAGAGCTGGATGAGTCAGCTTTGCTTGTAGCCCAAGTAAAGTTGCCGTGTGTGTTTGAAATCTGACCATTGGAACACGTGTCAGTTCCTTAGTGACCCAGGGTCATTTCGGACATATCAGGTCGGGTTGCCCAGTGGCTATAAATAGCCCACCCCTACACCATAAATTGGTGGCTGCTTAGAGTTAGTGCACGGCTTTTGTCGTTTGAGAGAAACCCACCTCGAAGCCTTTGAGAGAGAGAAATCCTTGCGAGGACCAAGCCCAAACACCCAGAGCCAAAGAGTGTTAGGCATCACTGAAGTCTTTCTGTCTATGTGACCTGAAGACTTATTACACTTGAGGACTGTGAATCCTCCAGCCGGTTAGGCGTCGTGTTCTGAGCATCCAAGAGTCATTGTGGATTGCCGGTGAACGAAGTCTGTGAAGGTTCGGAAGTCTACCTTGAAGACTTACCAGAGTGATTGGGCGAGGACTGTGTGTCCTTAGCTCAAGGGGAATAAGGTGAAGACACGGTCTTCTGAGTTGAATCTCAGCCTCCCTAACCAGACGTATAGTTGTCACAGCAACTGGAACTGGTCCAACAAATCTTGTGTCTTCAACAAGTGACTGGTTCTATCCCTTCCCATCCTTTACTTAGAGTTTGTCTTCGTGAAGTCAGTGCCTATCTGCCATACCTGTTTGACTTCATTGCTTGATTACTATTGTTGATTGGCTTCATACTATCTTCCATCCTGATCCTTACTACTTAGCTACTATTAGTCATGTACTTTCACATCATTGCATACTTGACTATGGTTTGCTTATTGTTGTTTATCTTCCGCTCCATATCAACTAGGTCATTTCTACTGTTTGTCTTCGAAACTTCCATGTTTTGAAGACTTTCATAAAAATCGCCTATTCACCCCCCCCTCTAGTCGATACTAGCACTTTCAAGTAATAATATCCTTCATATACTTAGCATAAGGATTTGTTTTGAGCACATCAGTTAATCGCATACGCAAAAAGATGGGTCTAATCATTTCAGCAAAGCGCTCAAAATCCTCATCATCCTTTTTCTTGGATGGTTTTGGAGGAAAAGGCATGGGTTTCTGAACCCATGGTTCCCTTTCTTTACCATGTTTCCTAGCAACGAAGTCTCTTTTATCATAACGTTGATTCCTTGATTGTGGGTTATCAATATCAACAGCAGGTTCAACTTCTACATCATTATCATTACTAGGTTGAGCATCAACATGAACATTATCATTAACATTATCACTAGGTTCATGTTCATCACCTGATTATGTTTCAGCATCAGAAACAGAGAAGTCATTTGGATTCTCAGGTGGTTCAGCAATAGGTTCACTAGAAGTTTGCAAAGTCCTATCATTTTTCTTTTTCTTCCTCTTGAAAGAACTAGGCATATCAATAATATTTCTCTGAGAATCTTGCTCGATTCTCTTAGGGTGGCCTTCAGGATACAAAGGTTCCTGAGTCATTCTACCAGTTCTAGTAGCCACTCTAACAGCATAGTCATTTTTCTTACTATTCATTTCATCAAGCACTTCTTTTTGAGCTTTAAGTACTTGTTCTACTTGAGTGGTAACCATAGAAGCATGCTTGCTAACAAGTTTAATTTCACCTCTAATATCAGCCATATAATCACCCACACGTTTAATCATAAAGGTATTCTGTTTTAATTGTCTACCAAAATAAGCATTAAAGTCATCTTACTTAAACATAAAGTCATCAAACTCATCCAAGCACTGACTAGCAATTTTAGTAGGAGGGACTTTAGCTTTATCATATCTATAGAGAGAATTTACCTTTACTACCTGTGTCGGGATATCGGGAGGTTCTTCAGTAAATAAGTAATTGAGATCATATACTTCTTCAACAGGCGGTAAATTAAGACCATGTATTTCTTCAATAGGAGGTAAATTCTTAACATCTTCAGCTTTAATACCTTTTTCTTTCATAGATTTCTTTGCCTCTTGCATATCTTCAGGACTGAGAAATAGAACACCTCTCTTCTTCGGAGTGGGTTTAGGAATAGGCTCAGTAATTGGCTCAGGAGCTGGCTCGGGAGGTGCCCAATTATTTTCATTGCCAACATATTATTCAATAGAATTTCAGCGTCATCCGGTGTTCTTTCCCTAAAAAGAGAACCAACACAACTATCCAGGTAATCTCTGGAAGCATCGGTTAGTCCATTATAAAAGATATCAAGTATTTCAGGTTTCTTAAGAGGATGATCAGGCAAAGCATTAAGTAGCTTGAGAAGCCTCCCCCAAGCTTGTGGGAGACTTTCTTCTTCAATTTTCACAAAATTATATATATCCCTCAAAGTAGCTTGTTTCTTATGTGCAGGGAAATATTTAGCAGAGAAGTAATAAATCATATCCTGGGGGCTTTGCACACAACCAGGATCAAGAGAATTAAACCATTTCTTAGCATCACCCTTTAATGAGAACGGAAATATTTTGAGTAAATAAAGGTAGTGCGATCTCTCATTATTTGTAAACAGGGTAGCTATATCATCTAACTTACGAAGATGTGCCACAACAGTTTCAGATTCATAGCCATAAATAGGATCAGATTCAACCAAAGTAATTATATCTGGATCAACAGAAAAATCATAATAATCCTGATCAGAAACACAGATAGGTGAAGTAGCAAAAGCAGGGTCGGGCCTCATCCTATCTCTAAAAGATTCTTTACTCCACTTAACTAGCAACCTCTTACGTTCAAGACTATCCTGGCAAGCAAGAACAGCTTCAATAGATTCAGCATTAAAAAGATAACCCTCAGGAATAGCAGACATATTTTCATCATCACTAACATCATCGTATTCAGTTTCAATAATTTCTCTTTCTCTAGACCTAGAAATTTGTTCATCTAGAAATTCACCAAGGGGCACAGTAGTATCAAGCATAGAAGTAGTTTCATCATAAGTATCATGCATAGCAGAAGTGGCATCATCAATAACATGCGACATATCAGAATCAATAGCAGTAGTAGGTTTAGGTGTCGCAAACTTACTCATAACAGAAGGAGAATCTAGTGCAAGGCTAGATGGCAATCCCTTACCTCCCCTCGTAGTTGAGGGCAAAATAGTAGTTCGATCATCTTTCAAGTTCTTCATAGTGTCCAGCAGATATAAATCCCAAGTGACTCAAAGAATAGAGCTATGCTCCCCGGCAACGGCGCCAGAAAAAGGTCTTGATAACCCACAAGTATAGGGGATCGCAACAATTTTCGAGGGTAGAGTATTCAACCCAAATTTGTTGATTCGACCCAAGGGGAGCCAAAGAATATTCTCAAGTATTAGCAGCTGAGTTGTCAATTCAACCACACCTGGAAACTTAATATCTGCAGCAAAGTGTTTAGCAGCAAAGTAATATGATAGTGGTGGTAACGGTAACAAAGTAAAGACAACAAAAGTAATGTTTTTGGTATTTTTGTAGTGATTGTAACAGTAGCAACGGAAAAGTAAATAAGCGTAAACCAGTATATGGAAAACTCGTAGGCACCGGATTAGCAATGGATAATTATGCCGGATGTGGTTCATCATGTAACAGTCATAACATAGGGTGACAAAGAACTAGCTCCATTTCATCAATGTAATATAGGCATGTATTCCGCATATAGTCATACATGCTTATGGAAAAGAACTTGCATGACACCTTTTGTCCTACCCTCCCGTGGCAGCGGGGTCCTATTGGAAACTAAGGGATATTAAGGCCTCCTTTTAATAGAGAACCGGAACAAAGCATTAGCACATAGTGAATACATGAACTCCTCAAACTATGGTCATCACCGGGAGTGGTCCTGATTATTGTCACTTCGGGGTTGCCGGATCATAACACATAGTAGGTGACTATAGACTTGCAAGATAGGATCAAGAACACACATATATTCATGAAAACATAATAGGTTCAAATCTGAAATCATGGCACTCGGGCCCTAGTGACAAGCATTAAGCATAGCAAAGTCATAGCAACATCAATCTCAGAACATAGTGGATACTAGGGATCAAACCCTAACAAAACTAACTCGATTACATGATAAATATCATCCAACCCATCACCGTCCAGCAAGCCTACATTGCAATTACTCACACACGGCGGTGAGCATCATGAAATTGGTGATGCAGGATTGTTGATGATGACGACGACGACGAATCCCCTCTCCGGAGCCCCGAACAGACTCCACATCAGCCCTCCCGAGAGAGATTAGGGCTTGGCGGCGGCTCCATATCGTAAAACGTGATGAAACTTTCTCTCTGATTTTTTTCTCCCCGAAAGCCAATATATGGAGTTGGAGTTTGCGTCAGAGGGCCACCAGGGGGCCCACGAGGTAGGGCGGCGCGCCCAGGGGGGGCGCCCCCCACCATCGTGAACAGGGTGTGGACCCCCTGGTCTTCATCTTTGGCGAGGATTTTTTATTATTTATTCTAATATATTCCGTGGAGTTTCAGGTCATTTCGAGACTTTTGTTTTCTGCACATAAAACAACACCATGGCAATTCTGCTGAAAACAGCGTCAGTCCGGGTTAGTTCCATTCAAATCATACAAGTTAGAGTCCAAAACAAGGGCAAAAGTGTTTGGAAAAGTAGATACGACGGAGACGTATCACGTCGCCAGCGCCTCTGTGGCGCGCGTGCCCGCTGCTCGGCCAGCCTGGGCGTGTCCCCCCGCGCCACCATCCTCGTCTCCACCCCCTTAACTCCTCCATGCCGCTCGCCGACGCCGGAGCTCACCGCAAGGAGCACGGGCACGGTCCGGCCAACGGCATAGTGCCCGTGCACTATGTTTGTACCCTTCCTCCTTGCTCCTGTGCTCGTCCGCGTCCGTGCATAGCTCCCGCGCGAACCCCGTCGCCTTCTCCCTCTCTCTCTCTCTCAGGCACCATTCTTCGCCAGGCGCCGGTGATAGCTGTCCTCCGGCGGAGCCCGAGCCCTCCTCGCCGCCCCGCCTATAAATAACCCCCTCCGTAGCCTCATGGATCACCGCACCTCACCACATCTCCCTCCCATAGCCACTAGAAGCCGCAGCCCGGCCGGGCAGGCCGCGGGCTGCCGTCCCCGAGCCGAGCTTGCCGGCGATCCCCCTGGATCGACCCCGCAGCTCCGGCCACTCCCAAGCCGAGGCGACCCCGCAGGGCCTCTGCCTCTCCTCCGTGAAGCCAACGAGCCAAGCCCGAGCCCCTGGAGCCACCCCTAGCCGCCGTCTTCCTCATCTCCGACGACCTCCGTGTTCTGCCTCCGCTTGCGAGGAAGAAACCGACGCCGCCCGGTCACCATTTGCCACGCCACGGGTACGGGCAGGTGCGCAAGAACCTTCTCCATCGGTCCCTCCCTTTCATCTTCCCCCAAGAGACCTCAACACCGGCGAACGCTCCGGCGAACCATCGCCTGTCTCTGTTTTCTTTCCCCCTCCCTCCGGCCTAACTAGCGGGGCCAACTAGTCATCCACTCATAACACGCGCGAAGTGGTATGAGTGGTGGCGCCCCGGGAAAATACACCATCGACGTCACCCCCTCTCCGTTTTTCCTTTTTTCAAATTTATTTAAATTCCAGGAGCATTCAAACAGACATAACTTTTATTCTACAAGTCCAAATGCAGTGATTCTTTTTGCATTGTGTTCTTTGTATAAAAATCTAACAGCTTCCAAAAGATGGGATTTTCCCTTGCTGTCTAGATTTTCTGACAATTTTCAGAAGGTTTCTTGATATTTTCTTTTGTGGTTTTTGAATGATTTCAGAGGAACCAGCTTGTCTTGAGGATCACCAGGAGCCTTGTGACCCTCATCAGTACTAAGGCAAGCCACAGTAACATTTTCATGGTGCCACTTCAATATTATTGATTTTCATACTTGAACTTATGAATATTGATGCATTTTAATTAGTTATATAATAAATATATTCTGTTATATGCTTGTTATGTTAAAATGCTTGAACTTCAGTATGTTTGAAGTAAACATTGTTGGTAAGATGATGAGAACTTAGTTGTTAGAGTTAAATAAATAATATGGTCATAGAATTGATGAGAAATTTGGATATTATTTTTGCATGAGGTATAATGATGATAATTGCTAGAAATGGTTCTGGTATAAGTAAAGAAAGGTTTTTACCAGTATAGTAGCATGATTTTATGTTGGCTCCGTGGGAGCGTAGTTGGTGCAGTTTTGCACGGTTATGTGATGCATATGTTAAGTGATGTATGGTACGGCAGTACGACATTGGTTATTTCTTTTCACATTAAAAGTTGAACTGGATTAATATTCAACTTGAACATGTTGTTGACCGGGTCGTGGTGCCGCTGAAACGAGTCTTTCCCAGTGCAACCACATTTGCCGGTATGGGACGGCCTTAATGCGTTTCATTGTCGTGCCTCTGGTCGGTACCTCAAATTAGGGAAGGTTATGGGCGTGCTGTACCCTGGTCCGGTAGGCAAGCATAACCTTGTGAGCCTGTTGTTAAGTTAAGTTTGGTACCGGATCCCAGTGTGGATCGTGGCCACGACGGTGGTCGAGGTGTCTGGAGGTAGACACGGGGCCACCCAGGACTAGCCCAGTGGGGTCTGAGTCGGAGGGGCCGGGAGAGTGTCATGACAGTGAAATGGTTTCGTCAGAACGCTGGTCCACTCGGATGGGAGAGTGAGGCCATGGGTTCCGTAGTGTGGGTACAGTGTACTAACCTCTACAGAGTGTATTTAATCTATCGATAACCGAGTCCACGGATACGGACACGCTTGAAAGTAAGGTACACCATGGGTCAACACTTAATAAATATGCACACTAAATTGCACTAAGGATGACAGTGAGGTCATCGTGTTGAGTTGGCCACGAGTTGGTCGGGTTGTGATCGCCGTAAGGATCACGGGCCACGAGTTGGTCGGGTTGTGATCGCCGTAAGGATCACGGGCCATGAGATGGTCGGGTTGTGATTGCCGTAAGGATCACGAATATGTGTTGGTAATATTATGTTTGTTGGTCACATCTGGTAAGCAAGTTGGGAGAATGAGTACCTGTTGAGCGTAGTCACATCATGTTGGTTATATAGCTGCATTGTTGATTAAAACTGGATAAATATCATAATATTGTCTGTCATCTTGTTTATGCTTATTGTGAGCTTGCAAGTACATTCAATGTACTGACCTGGCATGTCATGCCAGATTTCAGGAAAGTCCTGTTGGAAAGAAGTGCTGTCCGAGTCTAGACCGTGTCCACGTCGGTGTCCTTGTGCTATGGAGTCCCACTACGATGTTGTTCCGCTGCCGAGTAGTTGTCAAGATCGAGGCCCCTTCATGTTCACTAAATAATGTAGATATTGTTCAGCCGCATCGTGTGTGCCGCTTGGCCTCGCTAACTGTTGTAATATGAACTATGTTCCGCTAGCATGAATAAAGCGGTTGTATTCTGTGCCTTGTTGTTGTGTGTTGCTATAAGACAAGGTCTCTGGGCTGGCAATCCAGGGTAAACCGGTCGCTCTGAGCCGGGGTGCCACAATATGAATGGATAAATGGTAGAAGCTTTCAAAATCTGCCACATGTGTTCGATAGGGGTTCTCAGAAGCAAGAAGGATACAAAGCTTGTCTCTTGATTACATTGGGTATTGTCAAATTTTTTATACTACAAGCTCTTGATTTTTGTGGTCATGATGAGTCTACTAGCTCAATAATAAGGGTAACTTTAAAGAGTTGTTGGACTTGTTCATAAAGAAAGACCCAAAGGTGGTAAAATTATTTGGGGATCCAGGAGATAACCATATATAAGCTGACTTCACATAAGATACAATTGGATTTATGTAAGGCTTGTGCAAAAGAGACCACCTATGTAATTATTGAGGAGATTGGAGGTTATCGCACATGTACAGGCGTTTTGCCTCGTCCTCGACGTAGGTTTTCACATTTTGCATCTATCATTAACTAGTTTTACCTGCTATATTAGGCACTGATTTGCATTTCAAAATTAATGATTGAAGGTTTAGCTTCTTCTGCAGTCATGGGAGGCTCAGAAACCAATCATTTGATTTGGTATCAATCTTTTGTATCATCTATCTATGCTACACATTGTCTTTCGATTTGTCTTGCATTGAATATTATGTTTGGTTTCTTATTAGTTATGCAACATAGATTGACTTTTGTATGCCTTCAAACTGGAGTTTTTGCTGGGTAGTTTTTGGGCCTTAGTTTCTCACCTGGGGCGTTGGACAATCCTGGGTCCGCCACTGCAGAAGAACATTATGTAGATGAACATAGTAAATCAAGATTCCCAACATCATGTGTCATGGATGGTTTGTGAACATCTTCTCTGTTGTCTTCATTCATATAGCACAGCCTATCTTCTGTGTTACCTGAATAGAGAATGCAAAATGATCAAATATAGGGATATTGAATAGTTTACGACCTTGGGTGCTTCGGCCAAGAGTTTTTGCGTATTTTAGCACTTACCTAAGTATTTGTAATAAACATAATGGATGCCATGGAAAGAATAATACAGACTTGCTGTAGTTCAACAAAATGGTGATATAAAAAATGCAGGGAATAGGCTAAAGAACATCTTTTGGTATGTCAAGGATAATTATCAAACCACTCATGCATAAATCATAGCTTCTCGAAGTATACCTGTGCTACATCCGCGAAGAAAGAGCAATTTCAAGATCCTACGGAAGTGCAAGAGCAACTGATGAGGAAAAAACATTAATGCTTGTTAGAGCCAAGTTTATGCACAGCAGCAGGGTGATAAATTCTTGTAAAAAAATGTACAGCCAAATCCAGTACTGCAGATAAGTTCCGAAATCACCATGAAGGATGCTAACTACCAGGTCCTCCATAGTGTTGTAAACTTTTCAACATACGGGAAATTTACTCTGTATTTATCACTGCATTTTCTCAATTCAGATAACCTAGAAGATAAGCTGTCAAACATATAGGAACCAAGCAGGGGAGACGCAAAGAATGGAAAATACTTAGCCCCACCGCCAGGCCTACTGCTGTCAAACCCTTGAGGATTTGGTTGTTCAAAAAGAATAGAATACTTATTCAATCATTTATACAAACCCAAGAAACAAAAGAATGGAAGAAAGATAAAATAATGGAACCGCTAAGCCTGATTTTTTTGTTATCTCAATTCTGTTTGCAAACAGAACACAAAGGGGCATCGCTGCCGGTTCCCCTATTGTTGAAATAAACAATTGACAAAAGAAAACAAGAGTATGGATTAACTAAAGGAAGAACTAATAGAAAATGCTACTCCCTCCGTTCCATAATATAATAGTATTTTTGACACTACACTTGTGTCAAAAACGCTCTTATATTATGGGCAAAGGGAGTGCCTTTTTGGGGCATCAATGGTTACAGTACTGACACGCGTGCAGTAAAACCTGCATTCTTTGTACTATGACGTCCTAAGCAAATTCGGCTAAACCTCTACAGCAGTGGCAGTGTAACAGCAAAATCTGATAAAACCTAATTAAACTGCATAATGAATAGATTCCCGTTCTTGTGAACTCTTTCCCGATCTAGGGTGCCAGATCCGCCTCAATTGCCGATGCGACAGCACTGCAGTAAGAATCATGGAGAACATGGTAGAAAAGAGAATTGCGAACTGAAGCAATGATGATTACCAACAAGCAGAGGCTTTGGTGGAACCAACAAAACTAATTTAGACGCAAGAACCAATCTAGAGAAATAAAGTCATATGCATACAAGATCCAGATAAATAGATATGCGAGTGTTATAAACTAGTAACAATATACTGACCATTTGCCTACACAAGAACATTAAACAGATGAACATGATAAATCAAGAGTCCTAATGTCATGTCATGGATGGTTTGGGAAATTCATGTGGTGCAGCCTATCTTCTGAGTTGAGATACTGCAATGATAAATATATAGAGTGAATGTCAAGGATATTGAAGGGCTTAAGACCCTTGTGTGTTGGCTGGGAGTTTTCAAGTGTGTTAGCACTTGGCTAAGTATCTGTAATGAGAAACAGTGGATTACAAGAAAAGAACAATACATCTTGCATAGTTCCTGCCATGCCCTCTCGGTTGCCTATAGAAAAGGATATGTAAGCACACAAGAAACATAAACTGACTAGGGAAATCTATGCCTCACAAGTATGAAACAATAGAGGACCTACAGTTAACATCATGTAGTTCATAGAAATAAATTTGCTTGATTTTTTTTGTTATTGTGTTATGACCGACGTCACTTATAGCCAGAGGAGGCCCAATGGGCCCAAGTTATTTTATTTTTAGCAGCGAGGTTACATAAACAGTTGTAAGACTCCCGTTTGGAATTAAGCAATAAGACATAATCTATTGCCCGGCTCCCAGAGGAGCCGGAACCCTAACCTAGCTGCCGCCTCTCCCATCGCCGCCGCCTTCCCCTCCGTGCGAGATGGCGCCCACACGCCGGCCGCCGCGGTCACGAGCTCCTCCACCTCCCTCCTTCCCCTACAATCTCCCGCCAAGACCCGGTAGAGCCCTAGCTCCTACCAATTTGGTATCAGGTAGCTCGGTTGCGATCATGTCTTCGCCGCTGCCGACCTCCACCACCACCCTGCTAGTCGCCCCGAACAACACCCCTCCACCGCTGGTGCCGGTTACCTCCGCCGCCCCGGTTGCCGCTGTCTTCACCCCGGAGGAAGTCACCGGCGCACTCCGCGATCTCGCCACCGCGGTCCAGGGCATCCGCCTCTACCTGGCGGGCCCCTACGGGCTGCCGCAGCGCCACCAACCGCCGCCACCGGGCCGCTGCTCCTGCCATGGCAGCCGCTCCACCTGGCGGCCTCCGCCGCGATCACCGGGCCGCTACAGCCCCAGCAACAGCTGCCGCCGGCCCCCACCACCACCCCGCCCTGGTTGCCGTGGCCGGCGCAGGCCCTGGAAGGCCCCACTGCGCCCGTCGCCCCGCTACAGCAGCAGCAGCAGCTCCAGGCGCCACCGCCGACCAGCTCCGGGCCGGCTACGACCGCGCTGACTAGAGTCCCAATCCACCAAGTCAGGTTTCCGCCCTCGCCATCACCCCTACCGGCCTGGTTGTCCGGGTCGTCGCCGCAGCCGGTCTACACGATGACCTCGGAACCCACCCTATAGTACGGCAGGTCCTCCAGCGCCGCCGGCCACTACGCTGGCCTTGACGAGCATCCATTCCATGGTGGGGCCCCTGTGTCCACCGAACCGGCGCCGCCCCCCTTGCTGCTCCGCATCGACGCGCCGTACTCCCACGGCGGTCATACTCATACACCGCCGCATTTTGCCAAGCTCAACTTTCCACTTACGACGGCACCGAGGATCCCCTCAACTGGCTGAATCAATGTGAGCAGTTTTTCTGGGGGCAACGTACACTAGCGTCGGACCGCACCTGGCTCGCCTCATATCACCTTCGGGGCACCGCACAGACATGGTATTACGCCCTCGAGCAGGACGAGGGCGGCATGCCCCCATGGGAGCGATTTCGCGAGCTCTACCTCCTTCGCTTCGGGCCGCCAATGCACGGGAGCCGGCTGGCGGAGCTAGGCCGCCTCCCCTTCACCTTCACGGTGCAGGACTTCACCGACCGCTTCCAGGCCTTGGCGTGCCACACGCCCGGCATGACGGCTCATCAGCGGGCCGTGCTCTTCGTCGGCGGTCTACCAGATCATATCCATGTGGACGTGGTGCTTCAGGGACCCTAGGACCTCCAGAGGGTGATGTACTACGCCCGCGCCTTCGAGCGTCGCACGCAGGCCCTGCAGCAGGCGGCACCGTCTCGGTGGGGGCCGCCAGCCAGCCAGGCCGCCCCTGACACCACCTGTGCCGGGCCGCCCACCTTCGGCCGCTCCAACGACTACCATTCCGGTCGCAACGCGACCCTTCCACCGGCTTACCCTGACCGAGCAGCTCGAGCGCTGCTGCCAGGGGGTTTGCTATAACTGCGATGAACCCTACATGTCAGGCCATGTATGCCCGCGAGTCTTCTACTTGGAGGCAGTTGACTACGTCGAGGAGGACACGGCCGCCGAGGGGCTCGGCGACTTGGCCGCCCCAGTTGCTATGGAGGTCGCATTGACGGCCGCTCCGGCAACGACTCTGGTGGTCTCCCTCCATGCACTCGCGGGCATCCGAGACGAGCGGACTATGCTCTTGCCGGTGATGATCTACGGCGAGCGCCTGGTGGCCCTCCTGGATACGGGCTCCACGCATAACTTCCTGCCCGAGGCGATCATGCGCCGCTTAGCGCTACAGCCGACGGGAGGGGAGCAACTCCGGGTCACCGTGGCTAACGGCGACCAACTCTGCTGCCACGGGTTGGCGCGAAACGTGCCCATCACCATTGGCGACGAGCACTTCACCATCACATGCGCCGGCATCGACTTGGGCTGCTTCGACTTCATCCTCGGCGTCGACTTCTTGCGGACCCTCGGTCCTATCCTATGGGACTTGGACGCCCTGACGATGACCTTCTGGCGCCAGGGGTACCGCGTCTAGTGGGAGGGCGTGGGTGGCGCCTCACCGGCAGCGCCGCAGATGCAGCTGGCCGCGACTGCTGCAGGGCCCGAGCACCCTTTGTTGGATCATCTTCTATAGCAGCACCGCAACCTCTTCGACGAGCCTCAGGGTCTTCCGCCAGCCCGGGTGTATGATCACCGCATTCATCTCCTGCCAGGCACGGCGCCGGTGGCGGTGCGCCCCTACCGCTACCCCCAGCTGCAAAAGGATGAGCTGGAGCGGCAGTGCGCGCTCATGCTTGCCTTGGGCATCATCTGAATCTCTACTTCGCCGTTTTCAGCGCCGGTCCTCCTCGTCCGTAAGTCGGATGACACATGGCACTTCTGCATCGGCTACCATGCCCTTAACGCCCAGACGCTCAAGGACAAATTTCCTATTCCGGTCATCGACGAGCTCCTGGACGAGCTACATGGGGCGCGCTTCTTCACCAAGGTCGACCTCCATTCGGGCTACCACCAGGTGCGGATGCACCCAGACGATGTCACGAAAACAGCGTTTTGGACTCATCACGGCCACTTCGAGTTCTTGGTGATGCTTTTTGGCCTCTCCAATGCACCGGCGTCCTTCCTGGCCTTCATGAACGACATCCTCCGCCCCTACTTGCGTCGGTTTGTGCTTGTTTTCTTTGATGACATTCTTATCTACAACGCCTCATGGGCGGAGCACCTTCAGCACGTCGCCATCGTCTTCAACGAGCTTCGAGCTCACCATCTTCATCTTAAGCGCTCGAAGTGCTCGTTCGGCACGCCTTCAGTCGCCTACCTTGTGTTGGGGAACGTAGCAGAAATTCAAACTTTTCCTACGTGTCACCAAGATCTATCTATGGAGAAACCAGCAATGAGGGGAAGGAGAGTGCATCTACATACCCTTGTAGATCGCTAAGCGGAAGCGTTCAAGAGAACGGGGTTGAAGGAGTCGTACTCGTTGTGATCCAAATCACTGGAGATCCTAGTGCCGAACGAACGGCACCTCCGCGTTCAACACACGTACAGCCCGGTGACGTCTCCCATGCCTTGATCCAGCAAGGAGAGAGGGAGAGGTTGAGGAAGACTCCATCCAGCAGCAGCACAACGGCGTGGTGGTGGTGGAGGAGCGTGGCAATCCTGCAGGGCTTCGCCAAGCACCTGCGGGAGAGGAGGAGGTGTCACGGGAGGGAGGGAGGCGCCAGGGACTCAGGTGTGGCTGCCCTCCCTCCCCTCCACTATATATAGGGGCAAGGGAGAGGGGGGGCGCAGCCTTGGCCCTTCCTCCAAGGAAGGGTGCGGCCAGGGAGGAGTCCATCCTCCCTAAGGCACCTAGGAGGTGCCTTCCCCTTTTAGGACTCTCCCTTTCCCTTATCTCTTGGCGCATGGGCCTCTTGAGGGGGGCGCACCAGCCCACCTGGGGCTGGTCCCCTCCCACAATTGGCCCATGCAGCCCTCCGAGGATGGTGGCCCCACTTGGTGGACCCCCGGGACCCTCCCGGTGGTCCCGGTACATTACCGATAAAACCCAAAACTTTTCCGGTGACCAAAACAGGACTTCCCATATATAATTCTTTACCTCCGGACCATTCCGGAACTCCTCGTGACGTCCGGGATCTCATCCGGGACTCTGAACAACATTCGGTAACCACATACAAACTTCCTTTATAACCCTAGCGTCATCGAACCTTAAGTGTGTAGACCCTACGGGTTCGGGACTCATGCAGACATGACCGAGACGTTCTCCGGTCAATAACCAACAGCGGGATATGGATACCCATGTTGGCTCCCACATGTTCCATGATGATCTCATCGGATGAACCACGATGTCAAGGATTCAATCAACCCCGTATACAATTCCCTTTGTCTGGCGGTATTGTACTTGCCCCAGATTCGATCGTCGGTATCCCGATACCTTGTTCAATCTCGTTACCGGCAAGTCTCTTTACTCGTTCCGTAACACATCATCCCGTGATCAACCCCTTGGTCACATTGTGCACATTATGATGATGTCCTACCGAGTGGGCCCAGATATACCTCTCCGTTTACACGAAGTGACAAATCCCAGTCTCGATTCGTGCCAACCCAACAGACACTTTCGGAGATACCTGTAGTGCACCTTTATAGCCACCCAGTTATGTTGTGACATTTGGTACACCCAAAGCATTCCTACGGTATCCGGGAGTTGCACAATCTCATGGTCTAAGGAAAAGATACTTGACATTAGAAAAGCTTTAGCATACGAACTACGATCTTTGTGCTAGGCTTAGGATTGGGTCTTGTCCATCACATCATTCTCCTAATTATGTGATTCCGTTATCAACGACATCCAATGTCCATGGTCAGGAAACTGTAACCATCTGTTGATCAATGAGCTAGTCAACTAGAGGCTTACTAGGGACATGGTGTTGTCTATGTACCCACACATGTATCTGAGTTTCCTATCAATACAATTATAGCATGGATAATAAATGATTATCATGAACAAGGAAATATAATAATAATAACCAATTTATTATTGCCTCTAGGGCATATTTCCAACAGTCTCCCACTTGCACTAGAGTCAATAATCTAGTTCATATCGCCATGTGATTAACACTCACAGGTCACATCGTCATGTGACCAACATCCAAAGAGTTTACTAGTGTCGCTAAAATAGTTCACATCATCATGTGATTAAGACTCAATGAGTTCTGGGGTTTGATCATGTTTTGCTTGTGAGAGAGCTTTTAGTCAACGGGTCTGCAATATTTAGATCCCTATGTATTTCGCAAAACTTTATGTCATCTCGTAGATGCTGCTACCACGTTCCACTTGGAGCTATTCTGATTGTTGCTCCATTATACGTATCCGGTATATCTACTCAGAGCTATCCGGATAGGTGTTAAGCTTGCATCGACGCAACTCTTTACGTCGAACTCCTTATCACCTCCATAACCGAGAAACATATCCTTATTCCTCTAAGGATAATTTTGACCGCTATCTGGTGATCCACTCCTTGATCACCTTTGTACCCTCTTGCCAGATATGTAGCAAGGCACACATCAGGTGCGGTACACAGCATATCATACTGTAGAGCCTATGTCTAAGGCATAGGGGACGACCTTCGTCCTTTCTCTCTTTTCTGCCGTGGTCGAGCTTTAACTCTTAACTTCATACCTTACAACTCAGGCAAGAACTCCTTCTTTGACTGATCCATCTTGAACACCTTCAAGATTATGTCAAGGTATGTGCTCATTTGAAAGTATTATTAAACATTTTGATCTATCTTATAGATCTTGATGCTTATTGTTCAAGTAGCCTAATCCAGGTTTTCCATTGAAAAACACTTTTCAAACAACCCTATATGCTTTCTAGAAATTCTACATCATTTCTGACCAACAATATGTCAACAACATATACTCATCAGAAATTCTATAGTGCTCCCACTCACTTCTTTGGAAATACAAGTTTCTCATAAACCTTGTATAGACCCAAAATCCTTGATCATCTCATCAAAGCGTACATTCCAACTCCGAGATGCTTACTCCAGTCCTTAGAAGGATTGCTGGAGCTTTGCATACTTGTTAGCGTCTTTCAGGATTGTCAAAAAACCTTCTGGTTGTATCACATACAACCTTTCCTCAAGAAAACTGTCAAGGAAATAATGTTTTGACATCCTATATGCAAGACTTCATAAATAATGCAGTAACTGCTAATTCAATTCCAACAGACTCTTAGCATCGCTACGAGTGAGAAAGCCTCACCGTAGTCAACTCCTTGAACTTGTCAGAAAATATCTTTAACGACAAGTCGAGCTTTCTTAATGGTGATACTTACCATCATTGTTTGTCTTCCGTTTAAAATCCATCTTTACCCAACGTCCTTACGACCATCAAGTATTTCTTCCAAAGTCATGGATCCTCTCTCGGATGTTATGGCCTTGAGCCATTCGTCGGAATCCGGGCCCACCATCGCTTCTCCATAGCTCGTAGGTTCATCATTGTCTAGCAACATGACCTCTAAGACAGGATCATGTACCACTCTGAAGCAGTGTCCTTGTCAACCTACGAGGTCCGGTAGTGACTTGATCCGAAGCATCATGATCACTATCATCAGCTTCCACTTCAATTGGTGTAGGTACCACATGAACAACTTCCTGTGCCCTGCTACACACTGGTTGAAGTGATGGTTCAATAACCTCATTAAGTCTCCACCATCCTCCCACTCAATTCTTTCAAGAGAAACTTTTCCTCGAGAAAGGACCCGTTTCTAGAAACAATTACTTTTGCTTCCGGATCTGAGATAGGAGGTATACCCAACTATTTTGGGTGTCCTATGAAGATGTATTTATCCGTTTTGGGTTCGAGCTTATCACGATGAATTTTTTTTCACATAAGCGTCGCAGCCCCAAACTTTTAAGAAACGACAACTTAGGTTTCTCCAAACCATAGTTCAAACAGTGTCGTCTCAACGGAATTATGTGGTGCCCTATTAAAGTGAGTGCGGTTGTCTCTAATGCCTAACCCATGAACGATAGTGGTAATTCAATAAGAGACATCATGGTACGCACCATATCTAATAGGGTGCAACTATGATGTTCGGACACACCATCACACTATGGTGTTCCAGGCGGTATTTATTGTGAAACAATTTCCACAATGTCTTAATTGCGTGCCAAAGCTCGTAACTCAGATACTCATCTCTATGATCATATCATAGACATTTTATCCTCTTGTCATGATGATCTTTAACTTCACTCTGAAATTACTTGAACCATTCAATAATTCAGATTTGTGTTTCATCAAGTAAATATAGTCAACATCTACTCGAATCATCTGTGAAGTAAGAACATAACGATATTCATTGCATGCCTCAACACTCATTGGACTGCACACATCAAAATGTGTTACTTCCAACAAGTTGCTATCTTGTTCCATCTTACTGAAAACAAGGCTTTTCAGTCATCTTGCCCCTGTGGTATGATTTGCATATCTCAAGTGATTCAAAATCAAGTGAGTCCAAACGATCCATCTGCATGGAGTTTCTTCATGCGTATACACCAATAGAAATGGTCCGCATGTCTCAAACTTTTCAAAAACGAGTGAGTCCAAAGATCCATCGACATGGAGCTTCTTCATGCGTTTTACACCAATATGACTTATATGGCAGTGCCACAAGTAAGTGGTACTATCATTACTATCTTATATCTTTTGGCATGAAAATGTGTATTACTACGATCGAGATTCAATAAACCGTTCCTTTAGGTGCAAGACCATTGAAGGTATTATTCAAATAAATAGAGTAACCATTATTCTCCTTAAATGAATAACCGTATTGCGATAGACACAATCCAATCATGTCTATGCTCAACGCAAACACCAAATGACAATTATTCTTGTTTAACACTAATCTTGATGGTAGAGGGAGCGTGCGATGTTTGATCACATCAAACTTGGAAACACTTCCAACACATATCGTCAGCTCACCTTTAGCTAGTCTCTGTTTATTCCGTAGCTATTTTATTTCGAGTTACTAACACTTAGCAACCGAACTGGTATCTTAATACCCTAGTGCTACTAGGAGTACTAGTAAAGTACACATTAACATAATGTATATCCAATATAATTCTATTGACCTTGCCCGCCTTCTTATCTACCAAGTATCCAGGGTGGTTCTGCTTCAGTGTCCGTTCCTCTCATTACAGAAGCACTTAGTCTCGGGTTTGGGTTCAACCCTGGGTTTCTTCACTGGAGCAGCAACTGATTTGCCGTTTCATGAAGTACCCCTTCTTGCCCTTGCCCTTCTTGAAACTAGTGGTTTCACTAACCATCAACAATTGATGCTCCTTCTTGATTTCTACATTCGCGGTGTCGAACATTGCGAATAGCTCAAGGATCATCATATCTATCCCTGATATGTTATAGTTCATCACGAAGCTTCTAGCAGCTTGGTGGCAATGACTTTGGAGAAACATCACTATCTCATCAGGAAGATCAACTCCCACTCGATTCAAGTGATTGTTGCACTCAGACAATCTGAGCACAAGATCAACGATTGAGCTTTTCTCCCTTAGTTTGCAGGCTAAGAAAATTGTCGGAGGTCTTATACCTCTTGACGTGGGCACGAGCCTGAAATCCCAATTTCAGCCCTCGAAACATCTCATATGTTCCGTGACGTTTCGAAACGCGTCTTTGGTGGCTCAACTCTAAACCGTTTAACTGAACTATCACGTAGTTATCAAAACATGTATATCCGATGTTCACAACATCCACAGACGACGTTTGGGGTTCAGCACACTGAGCGGTGCATTAAGGACATAAGCTTTCTTCTGTTCGCATAATCGCTATTGTCAATTTTCAACTATATTTTCTCTAGGAACATATCTAAACAGTGGAACTAAAGCGCGAGCTTACGACATAATTTGCAAAGATCTTTTGACTATGTTCAGGATAATTAAGTTCATCTCATGAACTCCCACTCAGATAGACATCCCTCTAGTCATCTAAGTGATTACATGATCCGAGTCAACTAGGCCGTGTCCGATCATCACGTGAGACGGACTAGCCATCATCAGTGAACATCTTCATGTTGATCGTATCTACTATACAACTCATGCTCGACCTTTCGGTCTCTTGTGTTCTGAGGCCATGTCTGTACATGCTAGGCTCGTCAAGTTAACCTAAGTGTTTCGCGTGTGTAAATCTGGCTTACACCCGTTGTATGTGAACGTAAGAATCTATCACACCCGATCATCACGTGGTGCTTCGAAATGACAAACTTTCGCAATGGTGCACAGTTAGGGGGCACACTTTCTTGAAATTTTAATGGGGGATCATCTTATTACTACCGTCGTCCTAAGCAAATAAGATGCATAAACATGATAAACATCACATGCAATCAAATAGTGACATGATATGGCCAATACCATTTTGCTCCTTTTGATCTCCATCTTTGGGGCTCCATGATCATCGTCGTCACCGGCATGACACCATGATCTCCATCATCATGATCTCCATCATCGTGTCTCCATGAAGTTGTCTCGCCAATTTATTACTTCTGCTACTATGGCTACCAATTAGCAATAAAGTAAAGTAATTACATGATGTTGTTCAATGACACGCAGGTCATACAATAAATAAAGACAACTCCTATGGCTCCTGCCGGTTGTCATACTCATCGACATGCAAGTCGTGATTCCTATTACAAGAACATGATCAATCTCATACATCACATATCATTCATCACATTCTTCATTTCCATATCACATCACATAGCATACCCTGCAAAAACAAGTTAGACGTCCTCTAATTGTTGTTTGCATGTTTTACGTGGCTGCTATGGGTTTCTAGCAAGAATGTTTCTTACCCACACAAAACCACAACGTGATATGCCAATTGCTATTTACCCTTCATAAGGACCCTTTTCATCGAATCCGTTCCGACTAAAGTGGGAGAGACTGGCACCCGCTAGCCACCTTATGCACCAAGTGCATGTCAGTCGGTGGAACCTGTCTCACGTAAGTGTACGTGTAAGGTTGGTCCAGGCCGCTTCATTCCACAATACTGTCGAAACAAGATTGGACTAGTAACGGTAAGCATATTGAACAAAATCAACGCCCACAACTAGTTTGTGTTCTACTCGTGCAAAGAATCTACGCAATAGACCTAGCTCTGATACCACTGTTGGGGAACGTAGCAGAAATTCAAAATTTTCCTATGTGTCACCAAGATCTATCTATGGAGAAACCAGCAACGAGGGGAAGGAGAGTGCATCTACATACCCTTGTAGATCGCTAAGCGGAAGCGTTCAAGAGAACGGGGTTGAAGGAGTCGTACTCGTCGTGATCCAAATCACCGGAGATCCTAGTGCCGAACGGACGGCACCTCCACGTTCAACACATGTACAGCCCGATGACGTCTCCCATGCCTTGATCCAGCAAGGAGAGAGGGAGAGGTTGAGGAAGACTCCATCCAGCAGGAGCACAACGGCGTGGTGGTGGTGGAGGAGCGTGGCAATTCTGCAGGGCTTCGCCAAGCACCTGCGGGAGAGGAGGAGGTGTCACGGGAGGGAGGGAGGCGCCAGGGACTCAGGTGCGGCTGCCCTCCCTCCCCTCCACTATATATAGGGGCAAGGGAGAGGGGGGCGCAGCCTTGGCCCTTCCTACAAGGAAGGGTGCGGCCACGGAGGAGTCCATCCTCCCTAAGGCACTTAGGAGGTGCCTTCCCCTTTTAGGACTCTCCCTTTCCCTTATCTCTTAGCGCATGGGCCTCTTGAGGGGGGCGCACCAGCCCACCTGGGGCTGGTCCCCTCCCACACTTGGCCCATGCAGCCCTCCGAGGATGGTGGCCCCACTTGGTGGACCCCTCGGGACCCTCCTGGTGGTCCCGGTACATTACCGATAAAACCCGAAACTTTTCCGGTGACCAAAACAGGACTTCCCATATATAATTCTTTACCTCCGGACCATTCCGGAACTCCTCGTGACGTCTGGGATATCATCCGGGACTCCGAACAACATTCGGTAACCACATACAAACTTCCTTTATAACCCTAGCGTCATCGAACCTTAAGTGTGTAGACCCTATGGGTTCGGGAATCATGCAGACATGACCGAGACGTTCTCCGGTCAATAACCAACAGCGGGATCTGGATACCCATGTTGGCTCCCACATGTTCCACGATGATCTCATCGGATGAACCACGATGTCAAGGATTCAATCAATCCCGTATACAATTCCCTTTGTCTAGCGGTATTGTACTTGCCCAAGATTCGATCGTCGGTATCCCGATACCTTGTTCAATCTCGTTACCGGCAAGTCTCTTTACTCGTTCCGTAACACATCATCCCGTGATCAACCCCTTGGTCACATTGTGCACACTATGATGATGTCCTACCGAGTGGGCCCAGAGATACCTCTCCGTTTACACGGAGTGACAAATCCTAGTCTCAAGTCGTGCCAACCCAACAGACACTTTCGGAGATACCTGTAGTGCACCTTTATAGCCACCCAGTTATGTTGTGACGTTTGGTACACCCAAAGCATTCCTACGGTATCCGGGAGTTGCACAATCTCATGGTCTAAGGAAAAGATACTTGACATTAGAAAAGCTTTAGCATACGAACTACGATCTTTGTGCTAGGCTTAGGATTGGGTCTTGTCCATCACATCATTCTCCTAATGATGTGATCCCGTTATCAACGACATCCAATGTCCATGGTCAGGAAACCGTAACCATCTGTTGATCAACGAGCTAGTCAACTAGAGGCTTACTAGGGACATGGTGTTGTCTATGTACCCACACATGTATCTGAGTTTCCTATCAATACAATTATAGCATGGATAACAAACGATTATCATGAACAAGGAAATATAATAATAGTAACCAATTTATTATTGCCTTTGGGGCATATTTCCAACACCTTGGCCACGTCTTCTCGGCCGAGGGTGACGCTATGGACGCCGACAAGGTGGCGGTCTTGGTGGACAGGCCGACGCTGCACTCACCGGGGGCTCTCCGTGGCTTCTTGGGCCTCGTCGGGTACTACCGGAAATTTATCCGGGAGTTCGGCATCATCGCGTCTCCGCTCACACGCCTGTTGCGACGCGACGCCTTCGCCTGGGATGCGGAGGCCACTGAGGCGTTTGAGGCCCTCAAGAGGGCCCTCACGACGGGTCCCGTCCTCCAGATGCCCAACTTCGACCGTCCGTTCATGATGGACTGCGATGCCTCCCGTGTGGGGTTTAGCGTCGTCCTCCATCAGGGCAACGGTCCGCTTGCGTTCTTCAGCAGGCCCTTCGCCGCGCGCCATCATAAGCTTGCGGCCTATGAGCGGGAGCTCATTGGTTTGGTGCAGGCCATGCACCAATGGTGGCCATACCTTTTGGGGCGACCATTTCGTATTCGCACGGATCACTACAGCCTCAAGTTCTTACTGGACCAGTGGCTCTCGACTGTGCCGCAGCACCAGTGGATAAGTAAGCTCTTTGGCTTCGACTTCACCGTCGAGTATCGTTCAGGCCATCTTAACATCGTAGTCGACGCCCTGTCCCGCCCCGACGCCGACCATGACATGGACGCCGGCACCACCGACGGGACGGCCCTTTGCATCCGCTCGGGGCCCTCCTTTGCCGTCATAGATGACATCCACAGGGCCACCGTAGAGGCGCCGGACACTTAGCTCCTTCCGCAGCGTCTCAATGACAGCGACTTGGAGGAGCCGTGGTGTTTGGCGGATGGCTTGCTCTTGCATGGGCGTCGCCTCTTCGTGCCGGATCACAGCGACCTTCGTCACCCAGTTCTACTGCTGGCACACTCGACCGGCCACGAGGGCGTGCAGAAGACCCTCCACCGTCTCCGTGCTGATTTCTACCTTCCCGGCGATCGGGCCCTGGTCCGAGACTGGGTAAGGTCTTGTCTTACGTGCCAGCGTAACAAGACGGAGACACAGCGGCCGGCTGGGCTGCTACAGCCCTTGGAGGTGCCCTCTTAGGTCTGGGTCGATATCTCTATGGACTTCATCGGGGGCCTCCCCAAGGTGGGCGGCAAGTCCGTCATCCTCACGGTGGTCGACCGCTTCTCCAAGTATGCACACTTCATCGCGCTCGGCCATCCCTACACCGCCACCTCCGTGGCCCGTGCTTTCTTCGACGGCATCGTCCGCCTACATGGGTTTCCCTCTTTGATTGTCAGCGACCGGGACCTAGTGTTCATGGGGCATGTCTGGCGCGATCTCTTCCGGATGGCGGGCATGAAGCTCTGCCTCAACACGGCCTTCCATCCTCAGACGGACGGCCAATCCGAGGTGGTCAACAAGGTGATTGCCATGTATTTGCGTTGTGTGACAGGTGGTCGTCCTCATGCTTGGGTGGACTGGCTAGCATTGGCGGAGTGCTTCTACAACACGTCTTATCACTCCGCCCTGCGCGCTACGCCATTCAAGGTGGTCTATGGCCGACCGCCCCCGCCCATCTTGCCGGTTGACCCGAAGACGGCTAGGACGGAGGCAGCAAGCGACCTTCTTCACAGCCGGGACGAGATGCTTGCGGAGGTGCAACAACGCCTCGCTCAGGCCCAGCAGTTGGCCAAGCACTACTACGACGGCCACCACCGCGAGGCGGGGTTCGCGGTGGGTGTCACGCCCAAGATGCGACCCTATCCTAAAGGAACTCAAAGTTCCCACCAAGGATAGAAGCGCATCTTGAAGACACTTTTGCAAGGTGGATATCATTACATCAACATTACATAATAGATAGGGATACATACATAAGGCATACAATGCCACACGAATACAACATCATCTTACATAAGGGCACCATCTGACTACGGATGAAACACAAACAGAAACTCAAACGACATCCACCCTGCTAGCCAAGGCTGCCGACCTGGAACCTATCCCCTGATCGAAGAAGAAGCAGAAGAAGAACTCCAAAACAAGCAAACATCACTCTCGCGTCATGATCATCGCGTAACCTGTACCTGCAACTGTTGTTGTAGTAATCTGTGAGCCACGAGGACTCAGCAATCCCATTACCATGGGTATCAAGACTAGCAAAGCTTAATGGGTAAGGAAGGGGTAAAGTGGTGAGGTTGCAGCAGCGACTAAGCATATATGGTGGCTAACATACGCAAATAAGAGCGAGAAGAGAAGCAAAGGAACGGTCGTCAACTAGCAATGATCAAGAGGTGATCATGAACTCCTACTTACGTCAAACATAACCCAAAACCGTGTTCACTTCCCGGACTCAGCCGAGAAGAGACCATCACGGCTACACACGCAGTTGATGCGTTTTAATTCAAATCTGGTGTCAAGTTATCTACAACCGGGCATTAACAAATTCCCATCTGCCACATAACCGCGGGCACGACTCTCGAAAGTTTATACCCTGCAGGGGTGTCCCAACTTAGCCCATGATAAGCTCTCGCGATCAATGAAGGATATTCCTTCTCCCAGGAAGACCCGATCAGTCTCGGAATCCCGGTTTACAAGACATTTCGACAATGGTAAAACAAGACCAGCAAAGCCGCCGATGCACCGACAATCCCGATAGGAGCTGCACATATCTCGTTCTCAGGGCAACACCGGATAAGTCAAGCTACGAGTAAAACCAGCCCTCAAGTTGGCCCGAGGTGGCCCCGCAGGTTGCTCGGTTCGGACCAACACTTAGATAAGCACTGGCCCGGGGGGGGGGGCTAAAATAAAGATGACCCTTGGGTTGGCCGACCAAAGGGAAGGGTATAGGTGGTGGTGAGGCAAATGGTAAAACCAAGGTTGGGCCTTGCTGGACAAGTTTTATTCAAAGTGAACTATCAAGGGGGTCCCATAAATCAGCCAACCGCGTAAGGAACGCAAAATCCGGGAACATAACACCGGTATGACGGAAACTAGGGCGGCAAGAGTGGAACAAAACACCAGGCATAAGGCCGAGTCTTCCACCCTTTACCAAGTATATCGATGCATTATTAAATAAGAGATATTGTGATATCCCAACAAAATCCTGTCCACCATGGAGCAATCTTCAACTTCACCTGCAACTAACAATGCTATAAGAGGGGCTGAGCAAAGCGGTAACATAGCCAAACAACGGTTTGCTGGGAAGGGTGAAAAAGGTTAGAGGCTGACATGGCAATCTGGGAGGCTTGAACAACAAGAGATAGGTAGCGCAACAAAGCGATAGAACTAAGCAACTAGCATAGCAATGATAGTAATGAGATCCAAGGTGACGGTCATCTTGCCTGAAATCCCGCTAGGAAGAAGAACGAGTCCATGAAGAAGACGAACGGGCATAGTCGAACGAATCCTCACAATCGCGACATTACCGGAACTAAGAAGCAACACCGGAAACAAACAAACAACATGGTAAACAACCATCACATAAGCATGGCATGGTGCACAATTAAGTATGATGCATGTCCGGTTTAAATAGGCATGGCATGGCAAAGTGCAACAAACGATACTACAAGTTAAGTGGAGCTCAATATGCAACGAGTTGCATATTGACAAAACACCACATTCACATATTTAGTTTAATCTCGTTTAAGCTACTCAAAAATATTAAATGTTGTTAAACATGGCAAGAGGTGAAGCATAATGAAACTACCTACTTAGGCAAGTTTAAATGAGGCCGGAACAACAAAAAAAAACAATTCCGGAAAATCCTCATATGCAAATTATGAATTTGGTACTGTTCTGCCTTAAACTATATTTTATTGTTGTTAAACAGGAAAATAAAGTGGACCATATTAAACTAGGCATTTTTCTACCCCATTTACATATAAAGTTTATTTAAAACCGAGCTACGGTTATTTAGTTATGAAATAAATCATTTTAGCATGGCATTTAAGCAAATTAATGCAAACAACAATTTAAACATTTTAAAAATGGGTGCAAGCAGCATATTATTAATCTACACAAAATTCTAAGCATTTTACATATATAAATTATTTACATGTGATGCACGGTTAAAGAGTTATTATATGCATGATGTTTGAGGTTTTTTTTGTAAAACTAGTAAATCACAGGATAATGACTAAATTCACAGGCAGGGAAAAAAATAACACAGGCCGCATCTGGCTGGGACTGGGCTGCTCACATTGGGCCTTGAGGCCGGTCGGCTTGGAGAGGGAGGCTGGAAGGGGGCATTGGGCCTGCTTGCTGGTGACCCACGCGGCCGCTGAAGCTGGGCCAGGGGCGTTGGCTGGCGACGCGGTCAACGGGCACGGGCGAGCGCTCTCCTGCTCGATTCTAAAGAACGGGAACAGCAGGCGCTAGCGATACGGGAGACGATGCAAGGAGGCGTTCGAAGCAGAGGAGGCAGGGCGAGGGCGCGCGGGAACCAGCCGGATCCGAGGCCACGACGGCGAAGCAGAGGAGATCGGGGCGCGGGGGTTTCGTTCCCAGCGCCGGAATGGAGGCGGGGCACACCGACGAGGTGAGGAGCGCTCGGGTGCTGCGCTGTTGCTGCGGGCTCGAGGAGAAAGCAGAGGAGGAGCTTCACAGGGCGCCATGGTTGGTCCTTGGAGAGAGGGAGAAACGAGAGAGAGATGAGGACAGAGTAAGGAAGAAAGGAGAAGGGAACAGGGGCGACCTGGAGCTGGAGGTGTTCTCGGGCGACGTGCTGCCGCGTGGAGGTCGCCGGAAGGGATGGGGCTCTCCGATGGCTCGCGTGCTCGGGGACGGGAGGACCCAGAAGGCGAGGATGGTGGGCGTCGGGAAGAGGAGCAGCTTTGCTCCGGCGAGTGGGTTGTCGGCGGCGCGACGGACGACTGTGTCAAGCAGGGGCTGGTCTCGGGAGGAGCTGTGGCTGCTATGGTTGGTGATTTGGATCGGGAGGGGAGCCCGAGGTGGAAGGAGGTGGATGTGGTCTCGGTGGTAGGCTGAGAGGTGGATGGCATCGGTTGGGCAGGGAACAAATCGAGGAGGGGCAAACTGGCGGCGGCGGCGGATGGATTTGGAGGATGGGATAGCTCTCCTGGGAATTAGGGTTTTGACTGATATATATAGTAGGTGGCTAGGTTAGTTTAGGGGCTAATTCGTCCCTTCCATCGCAATCGAACGGTCGAGAATAAAATAGGCAGGGAGTCCAAATAAGAAAACGGAGATGTTTTAGGGACGTTTGGGGATGATCCGGACCCAACGGTGACGACAACCCGGGTCGGGTTCGGGACAACTTTCGGACGCGCGCGAGGGGTCGATGCACTATGCAAAGAGGGTCAAACGGTCGGACAACAATGAACAGTTGGTCTCGAAAGGGATAATGAAGGTAAGGGGGGAACGCGGCAACTACAAACGGATACGGGTTTTATGAAAACATATGGATGTGATTCACATGATGCTATGAGATGAGATGCACGCCATGAACAAAATGCAAAACAAAAGACAAAAACCCAACCACGAAGGAAATATCATATCGCATCTCCGGAAAAGGCAAGAGTTGGAGTTACGAATATGGAAAGTTGTATCCGGGGCATTACAACACTCCACCACTACGAGAGGATCTCGTCCCGAGATCTAGGATGGCACCGGAGGGAAAAGGAAGAGGAAGATAAGAGGTAAACTAAGTTGCTTACAAAAGAGTGAAACCAAAGAACCTTGAGAGGTTGAAAAGTTGAAAGAAAGAACACAACGGAGTTGAACACAATTGAGAGCACTGTAGTAGAAAATAGAAACAAGGAACACCATGTGAACCTTGGAGGTTGCAAAGCTATGAATGACGAGTACAATGGACAAGAAGGAATTGGAACCACTCTGGTTGAAACGAGATAAACAAGGAACAAGGGAGAACAAATTCGGACAACACTCCGGTTGAAAAAAGATGCAAGACTTGAAGAGATGAAAAGATATTGAAGAGATGATACAACACTCTGGTTAAATGGATAAGCAAGAAAAGAACACGATCCTCACAAAACGAGGTGATGGGTGAAGAGCACAACATCACAATGCCTCCGTAATGAAAGAATAGAAGATAGATCATTGGAATAACAGAATGGAGTAGAAAATGCCAACTTTTGCCACCAATGAGCTTGGAAAGCACCCTTCCAAGATGGTTAGAACGGAATTGTAGGAAAACCAACAACAAAACGAATAAGCTTGTAGTGGGCTTATGGAAAACTTCTCAAAATTATGAGGTGACAACCGGCCGCTAATGGAAACCATTGATTTGATTGAGAGCACCAAAGAGATGAAAAACTTCTTCACCAAGAAGAGAAGGAGGAAAATTGGATCATTGATAAGCACCACAAATAGCTACATTCCTTAGGGAAGGCTGTAGGTGAAATATAACCCAATATAACTCCAACAAAAGATTGATTGATTGAAAAGATCTCTTGAACGAACGGAAAATGATGGATTTAAATGTCACTCTTGAAAACTTTTGAATCCTGAAACATGAAGGAAAATTATCAAGAATGACATAACACCACCTCAAGAGATAAGGTAGAAAGAATTGCACTTCGAAATGCAAAAGAAGAATAGTTGAGCTCCTCAAAACAAAACATGTGTTGGGCACCATGTTTATTTTTAGAGTATAGCTTGGCGGATCATAACTTTGAGAGAAATCTTGAAGAACAAATCGAGAATGAAAGGAATCCTTGATGCACCATCATGTAGAGCCTCCATGAAGAACTCCGGTAATAGAAGTATGATAAAAAGAAAGAGAACTTGAAAACACAAGGTGAAATATGATTTAGAAGGAGCTTCGCGACGAGATAATGCGGAAAACTTGGAACTCCGAAAAAGAAAATGATGAAGCATCTCGAACCGAGAAATGTGACATGATGAATAACTCTGGAAAGAAGAAACTAGATCACTTGGATGAAACAATAATAAGAATTACGTTATGCGCATCCTTCACCAATTTAAATTGATGACAAACAATGGATTTGGCATACTACTTATTCTCGTAGAAAGGATTAAAAGAGATATAGCGCAAAACTTGGGAAAACTTGAACAAACCACCGGTAGGATTTGGAAAGAACGAATTAATTGATACGATAACAACAAAAGAGGAATGTTGAAAGAACCATCGTACGAATTGGAAATGAAAGTAGCAAAGGCACAATTCACCGGGAAGAATTGGAAAATGAATGAAGATACTTGAGGGGATTTAGATACATGAGAACGAAGAGATCATGAACTGATTAGCGGATATTTGAACGATGCACCGGTAAGATTTGGAGAACGATAGCTACACGCTGAGAATGAAGAATTATGACATGATGGCCTTCGGATGATCGAGAAAGGAAGCAACTCCTGAAATGCGCCGGATGGTTGAAAAGAATTCTCACAATCGAAAACAACTATGAGAGGATGGCATCAAGCTTGAACTACGGATCTTTGGAAGAACGGGTAAGGATTTAAGAGGAACTCTTCTTTGCTCTTCAAAATCCGAGAATGACGACGATAAACACCACCATGAATTGTTGAGACACTCCAGAAAGGATTAAAAGAAAAGAAGAAGAAGAAAAAGGTTGAGCCAAAGATGAAAAGAATTTGAAAACGACCTTGGAGAAGGCATGTGACTGATGAAAATTCATTCTTACGTCAAACTTGGAAACGAATTTGAGAATAGCTCCGGAGTAAATAGAAGAGTCAGGTAAGATCCTAGGAAAAGACCTGTGGGTTAGGGCCCACTCGAAAAAAACATCATTGAAGGATTGCTTGAAATAGAGATTGCACCGGTAGAATTCAATGGCTTGAATGAGATAACAATCTCCAAATAGCTTGAACAGATTAAGGATGGAAAGCACGAATCTTCTGAGATATCTTTAGCACTCCAGATACGAATAAAGAGAGGTGAATGATTATGAGATACAGCGGCATGGGAAAACATTTGAAACAGGGAAAGGATATGCTTGACAAAGCTTGCATTGGATCCACTGAGGAAGAAACAACAATGAAGGATGATGAACTTGAAACTGTTGAGCATCTTCATGGGAAATCACCGGATAAGAACATTGATTAAACAGAGTGAAGAGACTTCACATGAATAAATGGATACTTGATTAAATATATGAGTCCTTGAAGAAAAAGGGTGGTAGGGCGGGAAAACAAAGGCAACTTGGGACGGATGAAACAAACACCGTTGAGAAAAACTTAGAATTGATCTCGCAAATATTGAAATGATCGAATCCACTTGAAGAGAAGCACGCCGGTTGGAAAAGAATTAACATGACGACCTTGATGATCAAGAAGGATTAGTATTCACATAGCAATATGAGAACACCGTTTAGGAAAGGTATGGATTCAACATTTGACTTCGAAGCAACTCGAATACCACAAATAAAACAAAACAAAGGATTTGGCTTGCAGAATAAGCCGGAACAAATGCATATGATAGAGATTTACCCAATCCCATATCATGCATCTGTGGGAAAGATATTCTAGGAGCTACTTGAATTCCCACCTATAAACTCCCGAAACTTTCTGGTTATGCAATCAGGTGTTGGGGATACAGGGGAAGCAATATATCTCACCCAAACTAACAATCCCTACATCCAGCTGTATCCATCTGTCAACACATAACCAAGAAAACTCCGGAAATCGTGTACCTCAACCTTCAAAAAGCATCCGTTATACGAGCTATGGAAATACTCCCGAACTCCCCAGTACTGGGTGGCGTCGAGGTTATCTCACCAACAACTGCATAAAAGAGATTTTCAATGTCGACAAAACTCAGGTATTCCAGAACTGCAACGATAAAATTATGACGACAACACCTCGGAGCTCAACTCCCCGGGACACTGCCACAACCCCTAAATGTCAGGAGGCACCAAGAACAATGTTCTCGTCATAAGAATATCGGAACGATCCTAAGATACCCGCGTGATCCTAAAAAAATTAGTGAAATTTGAGGAGAGAAAAGACAAAACATCTACGTCAGGAGTCCTCACCAGAGCGACGAAGGGGGCTGAGGAGTCAAAAGAATCCTACTCTCCGATATATATAATCCTAAGACTCAAAATATTTTTCTTCTAGACTCAACAACGGCCAACAATCAAGGGGGCTCCTATGGTCGGCCGAGGCTCCGATACCAACTTGTCACGCCCAAGATGCGACCCTATCCTAAAGGAACTCAAAGGTCCCACCAAGGATAGAAGCGCATCTTGAAGACGCTTTTGCAAGGTGGATATCATTACATCAACATTACATAATAGATAGGGATACATACATAAGGCATACAATGCCACACGAATACAACATCATCTTACATAAGGGCACCATCCGACTACGGATGAAACACAAACAGAAACTCAAACGACATCCACACTGCTAGCCCAGGCTGCCGACCTGGAACCTATCCCCTGATCAAAGAAGAAGCAGAAGAAGAACTCCAAAACAAGCAAACATCACTCTCGCGTCATGATCATCGCGTAACCTGTACCTGCAACTGTTGTTGTACTAATCTATGAGCCACGAGGACTCAGCAATCCCATTACCATGGGTATCAAGACTAGCAAAGCTTAATGGGTAAGGAAGGGGTAAAGTGGTGAGGTTGCAGCAGCGACTAAGCATATATGATGGCTAACATACGCAAATAAGAGCAAGAAGAGAAGCAAAGGAACGGTCGTCAACTAGCAATGATCAAGAGGTGATCCTGAACTCCTACTTACATCAAACATAACCCAAAACCGTGTTCACTTCCCGGACTCCGCCGAGAAGAGACCATCACGGCTACACACGCGGTTGATGCGTTTTAATTCGAATCTGGTGTCAAGTTATCTACAACCGAACATTAACAAATTCCCATCTGCCACATAACCGCGGGCACGGCTCTCGAAAGTTTATACCCTATAGGGGTGTCCCAACTTAGCCCATGATAAGCTCTCGCGATCAATGAAGGATATTCCTTCTCCCAGGAAGACCCGATCAGTCTCGGAATCCCGGTTTACAAGACATTTCGACAATGGTAAAACAAGACCAGCAAAGCCGCCCGATGCGCCGACAATCCCGATAGGAGCTGCACATATCTCGTTCTCAGGGCAACACCGGATAAGTCAAGCTACGAGTAAAACCAGCCCTCAAGTTGCCCCGAGGTGGTTGCTCGGTTCGGACCAACACTTAGATAAGCACTGGCCCGGGGGGGCTAAAATAAAGATGACCCTTGGGTTGGCCGACCCAAGGGAAGGGTATAGGTGGTGGTGAGGCAAATGGTAAAACCAAGGTTGGGCCTTGCTGGACAAGTTTTATTCAAAGCAAACTGTCAAGGGGGTCCCATAAATCACCCAACCGCATAAGGAACGCAAAATTCGGGAACATAACACCGGTATGACGGAAACTAGGGCGGCAAGAGTGGAACAAAACACCAGGCATAAGGCCGAGTCTTCCACCGTTTACCAAGTATATAGATGCATTAATTAAATAAGAGATATTGTGATATCCCAACAAAATCCTGTCCACCATGGAGCAATCTTCAACTTCACCTGCAACTAACAATGCTATAAGAGGGGCTGAGCAAAGTGGTAACATAGCCAAACAACGGTTTGCTGGGAAGGGTGAAAAAGGTTAGAGCCTGACATGGAAATTTGGGAGGCTTGAACAACAAGAGATAGGTAGCGCAACAAAGCGATAGAACGAAGCAACTAGCATAGCAATGATAGTAATGAGATCCAAGGTGACGGTCATCTTGCCTGAAATCCCGCTAGGAAGAAGAACGAGTCCATGAAGAAGACGAACGGGCGTAGTCAAACGAATCCTCACAATCGCGACATTACCGGAACTAAGAAGCAACACCGGAAAGAAACAAACAACATGGTAAACAACCATCACATAAGCACGGCATGATGCACAATCAAGTATGATGCATGTCCGGTTTAAATAGGCATGGCATGGCAAAGTGCAACAAACGATACTACAAGTTAAGTGGAGCTCAATATGCAACGAGTTGCATATTGACAAAACACCATATTCACATATTTAGTTTAATCTCGTTTAAGCTACTCAACAATATTAAATGTTGTTAAACATGGCAAGAGGTGAAGCATAATGAAACTACCTACTTAGGCAAGTTTAAATGAGGCCGGAACAACAAAAAAACAATTCCGGAAAATCCTCATATGCAAATTATGAATTTGGTACTGTTCTGCCTTAAACTATATTTTATTGTTGTTAAACAGGAAAATAAATTGGACCATATTAAACTAGGCATTTTTCTACCCCATTTACATATAAAGTTTATTTAAAACCGAGCTACGGTTATTTAGTTATGAAATAAATCATTTTAGCATGGCATTTAAGCAAATTAATGCAAACAACAATTTAAACATTTTAAACATGGGTGCAAGCAGCATATTATTAATCTACACAAAATTCTAAGCATTTTACATATATAAATTATTTACATGTGATGCACGGTTAAAGAGTTATTATATGCATGATGTTTGCGGTTTTTTCTGTAAAACTGGTAAATCACAGGATAATGACTAAATTCACAGGCAGGGAAAAAAAATAACACAGGCCGCATCTGGCTGGGACTGGGCTGCTCACATTGGGCCTTGAGGCCAGTCGGCTTGGAGAGGGAGGCTGGAAGGGGGCGCTAGGCCTGCTTGCTGGTGGCCCACGCGGCCGCTGAAGCTGGGCCAGGGGCGTTGGCTGGCGACGCAGTCAACGGGCACGGGCGAGCGCTCTCCTGCTCGATTCTGAAGAACAAGAGTAGCAGGCGCTAGTGATGTGGGAGACGACGCAAGGAGGCGTTCGAAGTAGAGGAGGCAGGGCGAGGGCGTACGGGAACCGGCCGGATTCGAGGCCACGACGGCGAAGCAGAGGAGATCGGGGCGCGGGGGTTTCGTTCCCAGTGCCGGAATGGAGGCGGGGCACACCGGCGAGGTGAGGAGCGCTCGGGCGCTACGCTGTTGCTGCGGGCTCGAGGAGAAAGCAGAGGAGGAGCTTCACAGGGCGCCATGGTTGGTCCCTGGAGAGAGGGAGAAACGAGAGAGAGATGAGGACAGAGTAAGGAAGAAAGGAGAAGGGAACATGGGCGACCTGGAGCTGGAGGTGTTCTCCGGCGACGAGCTACCGCGTGGAGGTCGCCGGAAGGGATGGGGCTCTCCGATAGCTCGCGTGCTCGGGGACGGGAGGACCCAGAAGGCGAGGATGGTGGGCATCGGGAAGAGGAGAAGCTCTGCTCCGGCGAGTGGGTTGTCGGCGGCGCGACGGACGACTGTGTCAAGCAGGGGCTGGTCTCGGGAGGAGCTGTGGCGGCTGTGGTTGGTGATTTGGATCGGGAGGGGATCCCGAGGTGGAAGGAGGTGGATGTGGTCTCGGTGGTAGGCTGAGAGTTGGATGGCATTGGTTGGGCAGGGAACAAATCGAGGAGGGGCAAACTGGCGGCGGCGACAGATGGATTTGGAGGATGGGACAGGTCTCCTAGAAATTAGGGTTTGGACTGATATATATAGTAAGTGGCTAGGTTAGTTTAGGGGCTAATTCGTCCCTTCCATCGCAATCGAACGGTCGAGAATAAAATAGGCAGGGAGTCCAAATAAGAAAACGGAGATGTTTTAGGGACGTTTGGGGATGATCCGGACCCAACGGTGACGACAACCCGGGTCGGGTTCGGGACAACTTTCGGACGCGCGCGAGGGGTCGATGCACTATGCAAAGAGGGTCAAACGGTCGGACAACAATGAACAGTTGGTCCTGAAAGGGATAATGAAAGCAAGGGGGAACGCGGCAACTACAAACGGATACGGGTTTTATGAAAACATATGGATGCGATGCACATGATGCTATGAGATGAGATGCACGCCATGAACAAAATGCAAAACAAAAGATAAAAAGCCAACCACGAAGGAAATATCATATCGCATCTCCGGAAAAGGCAAGAGTTGGAGTTACGAATATGGAAAGTTCTATCCGGGGCGTTACAGTGGGCGACTGGGTGTGGCTGCGTCTTCTTCACCACTCTACGCAGTCCCTTGACCCGCGCGCGAAGCGTAAGCTGGGTCCTCGCTACGCTGGGCCATTTGGCGTGCTGGAGCGCATCAGCAAGGTGGCCTACCGCCTTCAGCTTCCGGCCGGTGCTCGCATCCACGACGTCTTTCATGTGGGGCTGTTGAAGCCCTTCCGTGGGGATCCGCCGGCGGCCACGCCGGCACTTCCTCCGACTTCCGACGGCCATTTCCTTTTCGGACTGGCGAAGGTGTTGCAGGTCCAGCTGCGTCGCAGGGTGTGGTACTTTTTGATCCAGTGGGAAGGCCTGCCAGAGGAGGACGCAACTTGGGAGCAACGTGACGAGTTCCACCATCACTATCCAGACTTCCAGCTCGAGGACGAGCTGTTTGCGCAGGCGGGGAGAGATGTTATGACCGGCGTCACTTATAGCCGGAGGAGGCCCAATGGGCGCGTCTAGTTAGGGGCTTAGCCCAAGTTATTTTATTTTTAGCAGCGAGGTTATAAAAACAGTTGCAAGACTCCCATTTGGAATTAAGCAATAAGACATAATCTATTGCCCGGCTCCCAGAGGAGCTGGAACCCTAACCTAGCCGCCCGCTTCTTCCATCGCCGCCGCCTTCCCCTCCGCGCGAGACGGCGCCCACACGCCGGCCGCCGCGGTCACGAGCTCGTCCACCTCCCTCCTTCCCCTACAATCTCCGGCCAAGACCCGGTAGAACCCTAGCTCCTACCATATTGTTCTTAGTATCTCTGGAGTGCGTATCCATCAAAATTAGCTTTACAAGTGAGAATTGGATCAGGTTGCCTGTGTTCCACAAAACAGTGATAGCAAAAACAGCAGAGTTCAAACTAATGAGCATCTTTGGCATGCCATGGATAATTTGTCAAACTACTAGCATGTAAATCAGAAATAACTTCCAGCTTAAGTCTGGAAGTGTACTTGTCATACACCCAGCAAAAAAATTGAGCAGTTTAAACAGCCTGCAGAAGTGCACGAGCAACTGATTATGTAGAAGATGTCAATGTTTATAACAGCCAAGTTTATGCACGGCCGTGAAATGGCATCAGGGAGATATAATATATGTGAGCGTTACAAACTAGTAACAATGTACTGAGAACTTGCGTACAGAAGAACATTACAGAATTAGAGAATGTCATGGATGGTTTGTGAACATCTTTTCTGCTGTCTTAATTCATGTAGTGCAGCTTACCTACTGTGTTATGTGAATTAGAGAATGCAACGATAAAATTTAGCCTATAGGGACTAAATGTCTTTACGACATTGTTCTTTGGCTCAGAGTTTTCACATGTTAGCACTTGCTAAGTATTTGTAACTGAACATAGTGGATGCGATGGAAAGGATAATAGTACTGCAGTAGTGCCACAAAATGTCGAGAACAAAAAATTGCAGGGTTTAGACTAAAGAACATCCTTTGGTGTGTCATGAATAATTATCAAATCACACATGCATAAAGAGTAACTTCTAGTTCTAGCTTAAGTGTACCTGTCATGCAGAACCTGATCCTGAAAACATTTTTTCCTTCAGAGGGCATGATGATAAAGTGCTTGATTTTGCCAAAAATCTTCTGCTTCCTATCGCAATTTCAACGACAACAAAACCATATCACAGCCCACACTTCATCAGAAACAAAACAATTGACAAGTAAACTAACACCAAAGCTTATAATAAACCCAGGGCAACACATGATACCACGTAGTAGCTCTGTTACAAAACTGTCTCCTCTTCTTTCCTCTAAACTCTCCTCTCCCTCTTAATAATAAGAAAGAAAAAAAGACCTATCTAGGCCTGGGACTGCGCGTGAGATGCGCCACCTAGAGCTGGGAAGTCGGCCTCTGTGATCACCACTTTATCCTCCTCCTTTGGCTTGGGAGCTTGCCTCTGCCGGTAGTTGCCGCCCTGGTGGTATCCGCCATTGCCCCGCCCACTGTTGTAGTACCCACCCCGGTAACCATTGTAGCCATCCTGGTGCTGCTGGTAACCGTTGCCCCGGCCACCATTGTACCGGCCTTGCTCCTGGCGGTTGCCATTGTAGGCATCCCTGCGCTCCTGGTAACCACCATTGCCCCGGCCACCACCATTGTACCTGCCTTGCTCCCGGCGGTCGCCATTGCAGGCATCCCTGCGCTCCTGGTAGTACCCACCCTGCTGATCCCAGCGGGCACCACCTGGCGCTCCTGGTACCTGCCGCTGCCCCTGCCGCTATTGTACCCACCTTGCTGGTAAGTGGTAGCCGCCTTGCCGGTGCTCGCCATTGTAACCCTCAACCCTCCTTGGGGCGCCACTGTCGTTGGCGTTGGCCTTGGCCTCGGCGTTGTGGAACACGATGGAGTTATGGCCGCGGCCAGCGTTGTAGACCCGGCACTCAGAGCTGCTGTCACGGCTGCTGCAGCCATTGTAAGCACCGTTGCCACGGCCTCCCCTGTAGCCGCCATTTTGAGGGCGCCTCGGTGGGGTAGGAGGCACGTACTCTGAACCATCCTCTGGCTTCAGGTACTCCTGGATGCTGATAGCCTGCAGCAAAAAGCAGTAGTAAGGATCACACTGTCACTAACAAGCGCAATACAAATTAAACAGCACTTAAGTAGTGATCGTACATTCTAAGGACATGCCTAGATTTCAGAAGATGGTTCAGTAAGGTAAAACATGCCCCTTTCATATCTCAGCATCAAAATTCAAAATGCATATTGTTGGAAGACTAAAAAGTTGTAAAAATAAAAGATGAGTTAATTTCACTACCTTGCGAGGCTTGGCTTCCTTTGCAGCAGCCTCCTTTGCCTTGCGAACATTTTCCGCCTTCAATTTAGCATCATCCTCAATCTTCTTCTTCTCTAAGAGCTGGAGACCCTCAAAATCTACAGCAGCAGCCCTCCTCTCCTCAGGTTTAGAGGCCTCCTGGGACTTCTTCCTTTCTTGCATCTTCTCATATTCTTCAAGGGCAATCACCTGCTCCAAATTAGCACATCACTAAAAAGCTTGAAAAACAGAGCAAAGGGTCTGTACATAAGGCAAGTATCCGCAAGTGTAGAAAAGTACAATTTTCTCTTGTTCAATGGGAGCCTCCTGCTCTTCCTGAGCAGTCTCATTAGGAGCATCCCCATCAGAGTCTTCCTTCTTAGGCTTTTGCTTCTTCAGCTCCCTCTTGACAGAGCCACTGAGACACTTGGTCTTATTGGTCTTATCCTTCTTCTAGGCTCCCTCATTATCGGCACCTTCTCCCTCTGGCTTCTTTTCGGCACCCTCTCCCTCTTCTTAGAATCATCTTTTTGCACATCCTTGCATCAGTTTCAAACATCAATGAGGTTAACTTGAAGGATAATGGTTACGTTTCACAACAAAGCAAGGAAAACTTGTACAATAACCAACAGAAAATAAAAGGTCAAGGCTCGGTGGAAGATACCCTGTAGACTTGTCAGATTCAAAGGCAGGGACGGCTTCAACAACATTCTGAGCAGGGGCTTCCACCTGCTTTTCCTCAGCAGCAGGCTCCACCTTCCCTTCAGACTTCTGATCAACATCAGAAGCAGACACAGAGGATGGCTTACTCTTAGGCCTGTACTGCAGGTTCTCCCTCCTGTACTGCCTGTCACCCTGCCGCTGCCATTGCGGTGGCAGAGATCCTCAGAGAGCGGAAAATACCTCTGTCAAACCCTTGAGTCAATCACTCACAATAAATCCAAAAAAAACAAAGATGAAGTCTGAAAAGACCCAACATTTACTAGCTCAATTCCATTCGCAAAAAGAACGCAGAGAGGTTCCCCTATTGCAGAAATAAGCACCGGATGGAAGAAAGGGAAACTAAAGGAACATCTAACAGAAAATGCCATCTTTTATGGGCATCAATGATTACAATATAGTGGCATATGTGCAGTAAAATCTGCATTTTTTGTTCTAGTATATGGCTTCCTAAGCCAATTTTGCTAAAACTCTACGTGAGTTCAGCAAAGTCCTACGGGACAGGGCTAATATAAAACCTAAACTACTCATGCAGTCGGTCCTCTGGAACTCTTCCACTCCGGTGTTGGGTCGATCCTCCTCGTTGACGCGCCAGCACTGCATAAGAATCATGGAAAGAAAATGTTAGGAGAGAGAATTGCGGGATCGAAGCTACAAGAAGTGGGGATTTCGCTCGAGCAGGAACCCTAGTTGAGACCCCCAAAGAAAGAAAGAAAGAAAGAAAGAAAGAGGAAGAAAGCGGTGGATTGGGGGGGTGGGGGGACTCACCACTAGTTCTTCCGAAGCTTGATATGCGCATGGCGGCGACCTTTCTTTGCTTGCTCACCGGCAATCCGCTCCTCCGCCTGGCGCTGGAGCATCTCGAATCGCCTCTCCCGGCAGCGCGACGCGTGCTCGAAGATGAGGGCGACGGTGACCCCGCTCTCCTCCCAGCCGCAGAGGGGGCAGCGTCCCGTCGTCGTCCTCCCCGAATCGCTCGGCCAAGGGGCCGCGGTCGAGGAGGAAGACGCCCTCTCCATCGATCCTGCTCCTGCGGTCGAGATCTAGCGACAGGATGTTTTGCGCGCAAGCCCTCTTTCTGTTTCTCGGGGGCTCTCAGGGGTAGAATGCAGATTACGCGATTCTAAGGGGCCTCCCTTTTATAGCCCAACGTACGTTTTCTTCCAGGTCGGCTTTTCCCTGGTTGAGAAAAAAAAATGTAACGGGGTTTCTTCTGTATTTGTTTTCTACTCCCTCCACACCAAAATATAAAAAATTGGCTAAAAATATAGCCCGCATCAGCATATAATACATGTTCAAGCCACACTTTTGACTGTATAAGAACTTGTTCATATAGGCAGTCGGTGATCCATAGTAGACCCTGTGTAGTAGGAAGAAAAATCGGGGTCGTACTATTTAGACGGATGCTCACTGATCTGAATTGATAAGGACCCCCGAGGGCGAATTCCTTAGAGTGGTCAAAGACATGGATGGAGCTCAAGTCGTTGGCATTGATCCAATTTGAGATAGCATTGATGAAGATCTCATTGGTGTTGCTTATCCAATCGGACATCGTACGTTAGGTCTCTACGGTCGACATCGGTTATCAAGAGCATTTTGCAATGTACCTAACAACAATAATAGTTAAATGTCGATTTGCTTAGTAGTATGACGTAACCTCGGGTTGTCAGATGAACACGACGCACAAGTATCACCTAGGTTGGTTCCGTCTTGACGTGTGTAATAGCTCTACTCCTTTTCTTTTAGATCAGCAAGTACAATGGTGGAGGTGCAACGAGAGTCTCAATGAGTTAAAGGCCAACTCAAGAGTTCTACGTGCACTACTAGGGAAAACCTTATACATGGAGGCTTAGCAGTAGCGCCGGTTATAAGGAGGCGCTACTGATAATTAACAGTAGCTCGTGGTTACATAGGGCGCTACTGCTATCTGTCTACGAAACCGCGCTACGCCTCCCCCCCGGGAAGGAGGTCGAATAGGATTAGGAGAAGGGGGCGGCGCCCCCCCTCTTTCCTTCTCCCCCTCTCTCTTCCCCTCTTTCGCCCTCCGGTAAAAGGAAAGGGGGGGCGAATCCTACTAGGAGCCCAAGTAGGATTCCTCCTACTTGGGCGCGCCTAGGGCTGGCTCCCTCCCCCTCCCTCCTTTATATACGTGGGGGGAGGCGCCTAGAATACACATCAATTGTTCCTAGCTATCGTGGAAATATCACGTCAGATGTCCTAGTGTGAGGACTTAGTCGTGGAGCCATCACAGCGAGATTAGCTTAAAGGGGTTAAACTGGACAAAGGACACGGGGAGTTTATACTTGTTCGGCCCCTTGCGGTGAAGGTAAAAGCCTACGATCCAGTTGTGGTGGAATTGATGGGGTCTCGATGATCAAGGAGCGAATCCGCTTTACCTAGATCTCGAGTTGTTGTTTCTTGTCCCTGAACCACCGTCGGGTCATCCCTTTATATACACAGGTTGACGCCCGGCAGTTTACAGAATCCCGACGCCGGCTCATACACGTGTCCGGCTCGGTTTCTACCTTTTCCTAACTTACAACACAAGTTACATATTACATGGCGGTTTATGTCTATGGGCTCTAACCCGCCTTTGGGCCTTGGGCCTTTAGATCTCAGTAGTAAAGCGACATATTCCTTGTCTTCATGGGCTTCAATGCAGATGACTCCTTATGAGTATAACCTGGCCCCTCCTGGGCGGTTTATACTCAATAGTTATATCCCCAACATTACGCCCCAGATTGATTTTAACATGTTCATGTCAATCTTCAATACTTAGGAAATTTTCTTCTTAAACATCTTCATGTGAACCTTGTAAACCGCCATGACGTCATCTTCATGTGAATCCTGTAAACCGTCGTGATGTCATCTTCCAAGATTGTAATAAACCGCCATGACATCACCTACTTATTAAAACCGTATATCCTTCCCTTTAGTTAATAAACCTCCGAAAATCGAGGCGACGGCTCTGTCACATATCCATTTTTGTTTATGTTCCTCGATTCCCGCGCATGTCGCTTATCCCTTCGTCTTATAAATAGGGCGGAGGGTCCTTTTCCTTTTCTCCTCTTGCCTCTTCGTCTTTCTTCCACCTCGCATCGCCGCAGTGCTCGAGCACAGCCGCCGCCGTCGATCTTCGCCTCTGCCCTAACAACGGCCGCTGCATCAACCTGAACGCACCAGAAAAACGCGGCGCCTCTCCGCTACTCCTTCAACCTCAGTAAGTCTTCTTCCTCTTCACCTCAGATCTATCATTAGGGTTTCGGTGTTCTTCGGTGTTCATCGGTGTTCATTGCTGCACTTTGCCGCCAGATGAGAACTTGATAAAACTTGATATTCTCCCTGTGCAGCCGTAGTTATAATCCATTTTTCCTCACCACAACATCTCTTTGTATAAAAAATCTCAATTGAATCTGATGAACTGCTTAAGCACCTGCATCTTAGGTCTGAATATATCTTGATTTGCTAACACGCTGCAGATCTGAAATTATCCTATCAATCTGTGAAACTTGTTTCTCATCACTTCAGATTTGTACTTTCCACACTAGTATAGGCAGTTTAACTTTTAGAAAATGATAACCCGCCAGGTACCAGTAGCCCTCTCTTAAACCGCCGATTTACCTTTAAAGTCAGAATTCAGTTTAACATGTACATATGTTTCAATGTATTCTCCCTTCGTCCTTGCGTCGGTTTATACGTGTCAATCATGAATCTTAAACCAGCATTGATCCTCTTTTCTAGCTTGTCGTTGAAATGGCCAAACAGTTTTATGCTTGCAACTGGGTCCCTTCCCGAGTTACTGAAGAACAGTTAGATGGGTTTGTTGCCACTGGCGTTTTAGCGAAGAAAGAAGTCATACACTGGAGAGTCCCCGGTCCAGAAAACCCTCCTGAGCCCAATGATGGAGAGGTGATTGTTTTTGCTGATCATCTCGGCCGAGGGTTTAGCCCTCCCAGATCAAAATTCTTTCGTGACGTGCTTGCTAGCTTCCAGATCCGCCCTCAAGATATTGGACCAAATTCTGTGTCCAATATTTGCAATTGGCAAGTATTTTGCGAGGCCTATCTGCAAGAAGAACCAGCCGTTGAGTTTTTTCAGGACTTCTTTTACTTAAACCGATGTACCGAGTTTACAGACAGGCCCAACATTGAACTTGGCGGCGTTTCAATCCAGAAGAGGAAAGATGTCAATTTCCCTCACGCCAAGCATCATAGCCACCCCAAGGATTGGAATCAAACTTGGTTTTATTACCGAAACATAGCTCCAGACGACGAAAATCCTCTGTCGGGCACACCAGCTTACCAATAAACATCCAGTCCCTCAACGACTTACCACAAAGGAACGAGCTAGTTATGCACCCTAGCTTGCAAAGCTCAGAGCTTTTGTTGCAAACAGATTAACAGGCATTGACTTCGTTCGATGCTGGGTTTCTTGGAGCATTATGCCTTTAAGCCGGCGTCCCGGTTTAATGTGCGAGTACACAGGGGATTTGAAAGACCCTCAGCGTCATATTGACATCCAGCTCACTGATGATGAAGTCACCGAATCTGTTAAGAAAATGCTTGATGAACCAGTGGCCGTATGCAGCAAAGTAGGGCTCAGTCCCTTCTGTACCTCCAACAAACCGCCAACTATAATAATTTGCATCACTCTTTTTAATCCGTCCTCCTGTAAACATTCTATTATAACCTTTGCTAATCTTCGCAGGGCGATGATCCATTTTGGAAGCGAAAACCGCAGGATAAACCGGCGAAGCCGCAGGATAAACCGGTGAGAGTGCCTCGTGTCAAGACCAAAGTTACAAAGAAACCTGCGAGGAAGAGAACCACTGAGTCCCCTGAGCTGCCAAATGAAGAAGAACTTGATAATCTGGACTTAGAGGTAGACCTCGACTCTCTTAGTTCTTTTTTCATACACCTCATTGACAATGATCATTATCAGGATGATGCGGAGGCTAGCCGTGCTGGCGAGGTAGAGGTAATCATTCTTTCTTCTGACTCAAATCCTGTGCCAATACCAAAAATTTGTCGAGCAGTCCGAAAAGTAAAATTTTCATGCCCTCTTGCTTATTCGGATCCACACTTTCTTTTGAAGACACAACAGCATGAAGCTTGCCGCACAACTCGGCATAGCGGCCAAGTGGTGACCTCCTCCGGTTTACCGAACTCTCCGGTTCGTAAACGCCGTCAAGAGGTTTCTTATACTCCTGACACACTTTATCCTAAAGCGGGTTACTTCCGATATCCTCTTAATCCGTCTGACTCAAATTATCAGGGAACCTCCCATTCATCATCCAGCGAGTCATCAGCCACACAACTCCCTCCTCTCAAAACTGTTCCTGGGTAAGCATATTACACTTAACCCTTTATGCCTTGTATTTGTTTATTATACTAACTTTTGTCCTGTACTTTCCAGTGCCAAAGCCTGACTATAGGACCTTGAAGTATGTCTAGAGGGGGGGTGATTAGACTACTTGACCAATAAAAACTTAACCTTTTCCCAATTTTAGAGTTTGGCAGATTTTAGCTACTTTAGGACAAGTCAAGCAATCATCACACTATTCAAGCAAGCATGCAAAGAGTATATAGGCAGCGGAAATTAAAGCATGCAACTTGCAAGAAAGTAAAGGGAAGGGTTTGGAGGATTCAAACGCAATTGGAGACACGGATGTTTTTGGCGTGGTTCCGATAGGTGGTGCTATCGTACATCCACGTTGATGGAGACTTCAACCCACGAAGGGTAACGGTTGCGCGAGTCCACGGAGGGCTCCACCCACGAAGGGTCCACGAAGAAGCAACCTTGTCTATCGCACCATGGCCGTCGCCCACGAAGGACTTGCCTCACTAGCGGTAGATCTTCACGAAGTAGGCGATCTCCTTTCCCTTACAAACTCCTTGGTTCAACTCCACAATCTTGTCAGAGGCTCCCAAGTGACACCTAGCCAATCTAGGAGACACCACTCTCCAAGAAGTAACAAATGGTGCGTTGATGATGAACTCCTTGCTCTTGTGCTTCAAATGATAGTCTCCCCAACACTCAACTCTCTCTCATAGGTTTTGGATCTGGTGGAAAGAAGATTTCAGTGGAAGCAACTTGGGGAAGGCTAGAGATCAAGATTCATATGGTAGGAATGGAATATCTTGGTCTCAACACATGAGTAGGTGGTTCTCTCTCAGAAATGGTAAGTTGGAAGTGTAGGTTCGTTCTGATGGCTCTCTCCACGAATGAAGAGGAGGTGGAGGGGTATATATAGCCTCCACACAAAATCTAACCGTTACACACAATTTACCAAACTCGATGGGACCGATTCAACAGACTCGGTCGGACCGATTTAGTAAACCTAGTGACCGTTAGTGATTTTCGGTGGGACTGACATCCATCTCAGTGAGACCGATTCGGTTAGGGTTAGGGCATAACGTAATCTTGGTAAGACCGATTACACAAACTCGGTGAGACCGATTTGGTAATAAGCTTTCCAGAGAGTTGGTCAGGTAAACTCGATGGGAGCGATTAGCTCTTTTCGGTGAGACCGAAATGTTACAAAAAGGAAACAGAGAGTTTACATTGCAATCTCGGTCGGACCGATTGCTCACTTCGGTTAGACCGAAACGTTATGAAGGGAAACAGAGAGATTACAATCCCATCTTAATGTGATCTTGGATCACTAAAATATAAAATGAAGAGTCTTCAGCTTTTGAGCTTGAGCCAATCCTTTGTCCTTAGTATTTTGAGGGATCCACTTTCATCATCCATGCCATGCCATTCATTGAGCTTTCCTGAAATAATAGTCTTGGAATAGCATTAGCTCAATGAGCTATATGTTGTTATGAATTACCAAAACCACCTAGGGATAGTTGCACTTTCACTGACTTAGCAAGAAGGCCAACTTGAATAAACCGACCGATGATAATCCGACCACTGAACCGGAGAAGACCTCATAGGCTTTTGATTCGAATGCTGATACTATCCTGGATGATCCGGTACCTCAGGCTCAGGACACTTTTATTGAACCGGGAGAGATAAATCCGATGAGCCAGTCTGTTGATCCGCCAAGCCCATCCGCTGATCCACCAAGCCCAGCAAGAACAACTGCTAAATTGCCAAGCCCAACCAAAACTATTGATGGCACCACAGATGATGTTGTGATTACCGATTTTTGTCATACTGCTCCTGGCAACCCTGTCGCTTTATCAAAGCATAGTTCCAAGGAAGAGTTTTCTGCTATGGACAAGAGCAAGTGGAAAACAGATTTATCAAGCTATGCCCACCTCAATGCTCAGGACATCCATTCTGGATATTTAAACCGCCTGTACACAAGCCGCGACTATGAAGCCGGTTTAGTAGGCCTGATGAAAGAGCGATATGAGGTAAATATCCATTACTTTGCACAAGTTCTTTTTCCTTAGAGCCAGCTTCAATTATCAACTCCAGTAGCCCCCAAGGGCCAGTTCATAATATGGATGTGAACCGGGACTTGTAGTAGAATAATATTGAATTTTGCTTGCATAGCCCCCATGTACCGGTTTATACCTTTAGAATGAACCGGTACATCTTCTGTCACGCAGTTTCCAAAATTTCTGATAATCATCAATATAATCCGGTTTATTGAGAAAAACCCCATAACTTTGAATTGATCCGATATGCATTAGCCCCCAAGTGCCAAGTGTATAACTTGTTATGTGCTTGGGACTTCAAAGATGTATTACCAACTCATTATTTGTCTCTTTCAGGCTGATCTGACCAAAAAGGAATCTCAAATCGCCGACCTTCAGGAAAATATCAAGTCCCAGCAAGAAGAAACCTCCAAGGCTAAAGAAGAGCTGACCGGTGCTTTAACAGCCATGGAACAATTGAAGGATGGCTTTAAGGGTGAGCGGGAAAAATGGGAAACTGAAAAAGCAACTTTTCTAAAGCGGGCGGAAGATGCTGAAGCAACCCTTAACCCGGTAACAGAAGAATTGACTGGCTTGAAGCAGCAGATCAATGCTATGACCTCTGCTATCTTCGGTAAAAACCTCTTCATAAGTTTTAAATAAGTACCACTCATGAAACTGTCGGTTTAATAATACTTTGAGCTTTGTAGGTAGCCGTGTTACTCATCTTGGCTCAGACATGCGCAAAAAACTAAAGGCTGCCTATACATTGATAGAGCAGTTATATACCGGCGCTCAACGGGTCATCTGCACAGCTTCATATAATAAACCTGAAGGAAATATGCCCTAGAGGCAATAATAAAGTTATTATTTATTTCCCTATATCATGATAAATGTTTATTATTCATGCTAGAATTGTATTAACCGGAAACATAATACATGTGTGAATACATAGACAAACATAGTGTCACTAGTATGCCTCTACTTGACTAGCTCGTTGATCAAAGATGGTTGTGTTTCCTAACCATGGACATGAGTTGTCATTTGATTAACGGGATCACATCATTAGGAGAATGATGTGATTGACTTGACCCATTTCGTTAGCTTAGCATTGATCATTTAGTATGTTGCTATTGCTTTCTTCATGACTTATACATGTTCCTACAACTATGAGGTTATGCAACTCCCGTTTACCGGAGGAACACTTTGTGTGCTACCAAACGTCACAACGTAACTAGGTGATTATAAAGGAGCTCTATAGGTGTCTCCGAAGGTACATGTTGAGTTGGCATATTTCAAGATTAGGATTTGTCACTCCGATTTTGGAGAGGTATCTCTGGGCCCTCTCGGTAATGCACATCACTATAAGCCTTGCAAGCAATGTAGCTAATGAGTTAGTTACGAAATGATGAATTATGTAAAGAGTAAAGAGACTTGTCGTTAACGAGATTAAACTAGGTATTGAGATACCGATGATCGAATCTCGGGAAAGTAACGTACTGATGACAAAGGGAACAACGTATGTTGTTATGCGGTTTGACCGATAAAGATCTTCATAGAATATGTAGGAGCCAATATGAGCATCCAGGTTCCGCTATTGGTTATTGACCGGAGATGTGTCTCGGTCATGTCTACATAGTTCTCGAACCCGTAGGGTCTGCACGCTTAAAGTTAGATGACGATTATATTATGAGTTTATGTGTTTTGATGTACCGAAGATAGTTCAGAGTCCTGGATGTGATCACGGACATGACGAGGAGTCTCGAAATGGTCGAGACATGAAGATTGATATATTGACGACTATATTCGGACACCGGAATGGTTCCGGGGGTTATCGGATGTATACCAGAGTACTGGGGGGTTACCGGAACCCCCCGGGGGGTTAATGGGCCTCATGGGCCCAAAGTGGAGCAGAGGAGGGGCGGCCAGGGCAGGCCGCGCGCCCCCTCCCCCTCTAGTCTGAATAGGACAAGGAGGGGGCGGCGCCCCCCTTTCCTTCCTCCTCTCTCCCCTTCCCTCCCCTCTCCTACTTGGACAAGGAAAGGAGGGAGTCCTACTCCCGATGGGAGTATGACTCCTCCCTGGCGCGCCCTCCCCTGGCCGGCCGCCCCCTCCCCCTTGGTCCTTTATATACGGGTGCAGGAGGGCACCTCTAGACACAACAATTGATCCTTGAGATCTATTAGCCGTGTGCGGTGCCCCCCTCCACCATATTCCACCTCGATAATATCGTAGCGGTGCTTAGGCGAAGCTCTGCGTCGGTAGAACATCATCATTGTCACCACGCTGCCGTGCTGACGGAACTCTCCCTCGAAGCTCGGCTGGATCGGAGTTCGAGGGACGTCATCGAGCTGAACGTGTGCTGAACTCGAAGGTGCCGTGCGTTCGGTACTTGATCGATCGGATCGTGAAGACGTACGACTACATCAACCGCGTTGTGCTAACGCTTTCGCTTATGGTCTACGAGGGTACGTGGACACACTCTCCCCTCTCGTTGCTATGCATCACCATGATCTTGCGTGTGCGTAGGAATTTTTTTGAAATTACTATGTTCCCCAACAGTGGCATCCGAGCCTGGTTTTGTGCGTAGATGTTATATGCACGAGTAAAACACAAGTGAGTTGTGGGAGATACAAGTCATACTGCTTACCAGCATGTCATACTTTGTTTCGGCGGTATTGTTGGATGAAGCGGCCCGGACCGACATTACGCGTACGCTTACGCGAGACTGGTTCTACCGACGTGCTTTGCACATAGGTGGCTGGCGGGTGTCAGTTTCTCCAACTTTAGTTGAACCGAGTGTGGCTACGCCCGGTCCTTGAGAAGGTTAAAACAACACTAACTTGACGAACTATCATTGTGGTTTTGATGCATAGGTAAGAACGGTTCTTGCTCAGCCCGTAGCAGCCACGTAAAACATGCAACAACAAAGTAGAGGACTTCTAACTTGTTTTTGCAGGGCATGTTGTCATGTGATATGGTCAAGACGTGATGCTATATTTTATTGTATGAGATGATCATGTTTTGTAACCGAGTTATCGGCAACTGGCAGGAGCCATATGGTTGTCGCTTTATTGTATGCAATGCAATCGCCCTGTAATCGCTTTACTTTATCACTAAGCGGTAGGGATAGTCGTAGAAGCAATAGGTGGCAAAACGACAACGATTCTACGATGGAGATCAAGGTGTCGCGCCAGTGACGATGGTGATCATGATGGTGCTTCAGAGATGGAGATCACAAGCACAAGATGATGATGGCCATATCATATCACTTATATTGATTGCATGTGATGTTTATCCTTTTATGCATCTTATTTTGCTTTGATTGACGATAGATTATAAGATGATCTCTCACTAAATTTCAAGGTATAAGTGTTCTCCCTGAGTATGCACCATTGCGAAAGTTCTTCGTGCTGAGACACCACGTGATGATCGGGTGTGATAGGCTCTATGTTCAAATACAATGGGTGCAAAACATTTGCACATGTGGAATACTCAGGTTAAACTTGACGAGCCTAGCATATACAGATATGGCCTTGGAACACTGAGACTGAAAGGTCGAGCATGAATCATATAGTAGATATGATCAACATAGTGATGTTCACCATTGAAAACTACTCCATCTCACGTGATGATCGGACATGGTTTAGTTGATTTGGATCACGTGATCGCTTAGATGATTAGAGGGATGTCTATCTAAGTGGGAGTTCTTAAGTAATATGATTAATTGAACTTAAATTTATCATGAACTTAGTACCCGATAGTATTTTTCTTGTCTATGTTTGTTGTAGATAGATGGCTCGTGTTGTTGTTCCGTTGAATTTTAATGCGTTCCTTGAGAAAGCTAAGTTGAAAGATGATGGTAGCAATTACACAGACTGGGTCCGTAACTTGAGGATTATCCTCATTGTTGCACAGAAGAATTACATCCTGGAAGCACCGCTGGGTGCCAGGCCTGCTGGAGATGCAACTGGCAACGTTAAGAATGTCTGGCAGAGCAAAGCTGATGACTACTCGATAGTTCAGTGTGCCATGCTTTACAGCTTAGAACCGGGACTTCAACGACGTTTTGAACGTCATGGAGCATATGAGATGTTCCAGGAGTAGAAGTTAATATTTCAAGCAAATGCCCGGATTGAGAGATATGAAGTCTCTAGTAAGTTCTATAGCTGCAAGATGGAATAGAATAGTTCTGTCAGTGAATGTATACTCAAAATGTCTGGGTATAATAATCACTTGATTCAACTAGGAGTTAATCTTCCCGATGATAGTGTCATTGACAGAATTCTTCAATCACTGCCACCAAGCTACAAGAGCTTCGTGATGAACTATAATATGCAAGGGATGAACAAGTCTATTCCTGAGCTCTTCACAATGTTAAAAGCTACGGAGGTAGAAATAAAAAAGGAGCATCAAAGTGTTGATGGTCAACAAGACCACCAGTTTCAAGCAAAAGGGTAAAGGGAAGAAGAAGGGGAACTTCAAAAAGAACGGCAAACAAGTTGCTGCTCAAGAGAAGAAACCCAAGTCTGGACCTAAGCCTGAGACTGAGTGCTTCTATTGCAAGCAGACTGGTCACTGGAAGCGGAACTGCCCCAAGTATTTGGCAGATAAGAAGGATGGCAAGGTGAACAAAGGTATATGTGATATACATGTTATTGATGTGTACCTCACTAATGCTCGCGGTAGCACCTGGGTATTTGATACTGGTTCTGTTGCTAATATTTGCAACTCAAAACAGGGACTACGGATTAAGTGAAGATTGGCTAAGGACGAGGTGACGATGCGCTTGGGAAATGGTTCCAAAGTCGATGTGATCGCGGTCGGCACACTACCTCTACATCTACCTTCGGGATTAGTTTTAGACCTGAATAATTGTTATTTGGTGCCAGCGTTAAGCATGAACGTTATATCTGGATCTTGTTTGATGCGAGATGGTTATTCATTTAAATCAGAGAATAATGATTGTTCTATTTATATGAGTAATATCTTTTATGGCCATGCACCCTTGAAGAGTGGTCTATTTTTATTGAATCTCAATAGTAGTGATACACATATTCATAATGTTGAAGCCAAAAGATGCAGAGTTGATAATGATAGTGCAACTTATTTGTGGCACTGCCGTTTGGGTCATATTGGTGTAAAGCGCATGAAGAAACTCCATACTGATGGACTTATGGAATCACTTTATTAGGAATCACTTGGTACTTGCGAACCATGCCTCATGGGCAAGATGACTAAAACGCCGTTCTCTGGAACTATGGAGCGAGCAACAGATTTGTTGGAAATCATACATACTGATGTATGTGGTCCAATGAACATTGAGGCTCGCGGCGGGTATCGTTATTTTCTCACCTTCACACATGATTTGAGCAGATATGGGTATATCTACTTAATGAAACATAAGTCTGAAACATTTGAAAAGTTCAAAGAATTTCAGAGTGAAGTGGAAAATCATCGTAACAAGAAAATAAAGTTTCTACGATCTGATTGTGGAGGAGAATATCTGAGTTACGAGTTTGGTTTACATTTGAAACAATGCGGAATAGTTTCGCAACTCACGCCACCCGGAACACCACAATGTAATGGTGTGTCCAAACATCGGAATCATACTTTACTAGATATGGTGCGATCTTTGATGTCTCTTAATGATTTACCGCTATCATTTTGGGGTTATGCTTTAGAGATGGCCGCATTCACATTAAATAGAGCACCATGAAAATCCGTTGAGACGACGCCTTATGAACTGTGGTTTGGCAAGAAACCAAAGTTGTCATTTCTTAAAGTTTGGGGCTGCGATGCTTATGTGAAAAAACTTCAACATGATAAGCTCGAACCCAAATCGGAGAAATGTGTCTTCATAGGATACCCAAAGGAGACTATTGGGTACACCTTCTATCACAGATCTAAAGGCAAGACTTTTGTTGCTAAATTTGGATCCTTTCTAGAGAAGGAGTTTCTCTCGAAAGAAGTGGGTGGGAGGAAAGTAGAACTTGATGAGGTAACTATACCTTCTCCCTTATTGGAAAGTAGTTCATCACAGGAACCGGTTCCTGTGACAACTACACCAATTAGTGAGGAAGCTAATGATATTGATCATGAAACTTCAGATCAAGTTACTACCGAACCTCGTAGGTCAAACAGAGTAAGATCTGCACTAGAGTGGTACGGTAATCCTATTCTGGAGGTCATGTTACTTGACCATGGCGAACCTATGAACTATGAGGAAGCGATGATGAGCCTAGATTCCGCAAAATGGCTTGAGGCCATGAAATCTGAGATGGGATCCATGTATGAGAACAAAGTATAAACTTTGATTGACTTGCCCGATGATCGGAAAGCCATCGAGAATAAATGGATCTTCAAGAAGAAGACTGACGCTGATGGTAATGTTGCTGTCTACAAAGCTCGACTTGTTGCAAAAGGTTTTTGACAAGTTCAAGGGGTTGACTACGATGAGACTTTCTCACCCATAGCGATGCTTAAGTCTGTCCGAATCATGTTAGCAATTGTCGCATTTTATGATTATGAAATATGGCAAATGGATGTCAAAACTGCATTCCTGAATGGATTTCTAGAAGAAGAGTTGTATATGATGCAACCAGAAGGTTTTTTCGATCCAAAAGGTGCTAACAAAGTGTGCAAGCTCCAGCGATCCATTTATGGACTGGTGCAAGCCTCTCAGAGTTGGAATAAATGCTTTGATAGTGTGATCAAAGCATATGGTTTTATACAGACTTTTGGAGAATCCTGTATTTACAAGAAAGTGAGTGGGAGCTCTGTAGCATTTCTGATATTATATGTAGACGACATATTGTTGATTGGAAATGCTATAGAATTTCTAGATAGCATAAAAGGATACTTGAATAAAAGTTTTTCAATGAAAGACCTCGGTGAAGCTGCTTATATATTAAGCATCAAGATCTATAGAGATAGATCAAGACCCTTAATTAGACTTTCACAAAGCACATACCTTGATAAAGTTTTGAAAAAATTTAAAATGGATCAAGCAAAGAAAGGGTTCTTGCCTGTGTTACAAGGTGTGAAGTTGAGTCAGACTCAATGCCCGACCACAATAGAAGATAGAGAGAAAATGACAGATGTTCCCTATGCTTCAGGCATAGGCTCTATCATGTATGCAATGCTGTGTACCAGACCTGATGTATGCTTAGCAATAAGTTTAGCAGGGAGGTACCAAAGTAATCCAGGAGTGGATCACTGGACATCGGTCAAGAATATCCTGAAATACCTGAAAAGGACTAAGGATATGTTTCTCATTTATGGAGGTGACAAAGAGCTAGTCGTAAATGGTTACGTTGATGCAAGCTTTGACACTGATCCAGACGATTCTAAAGCGCAAATCGGATACGTGTTTATATTGAACGGTGGAGCTGTCAGTTGGTGAAGTTCTAAACAAAGCGTCGTGGCGGGATCTACATGTGAAGCGGAGTACATAGCTGCTTCGGAAGCAGCAAATGAAGGAGTCTGGATGAAGGAGTTCATATCCGATCTAGGTGTCATACCTAGTGCATCGGAACCAATGAAAATCTTTTGTGACAATACTGGTGCAATTGCCTTGGCAAAGGAATCCAGATTTCACAAGAGAACCAAGCACATCAAGAGACGCTTCAATTCCATCCGGGACCAAGTCCAGGTGGGAGACATAAAGATTTGCAAGATACATACAGATCTGAATGTTGCAGACCCGTTGACAAAGCCTCATCCACGAGCAAAACATTATCAGCACCAAGGCTCCATGGGTGTTAGAATCATTACTGTGTAATCTAGATTATTGACTCTAGTGCAAGTGGGAGACTAAAGGAAATATGCCCTAGAGGCAATAATAAAGTTATTATTTATTTCCTTATATCATGATAAATGTTTATTATTCATGATAGAATTGTATTAACCGGAAACATAATACATGTGTGAATACATAGACAACCATAGTGTCACTAGTATGCCTCTACTTGACTAGCTCGTTGATCAAAGATGGTTGTGTTTCCTGACCATGGACATGAGTTGTCATTTGATTAACGGGATCACATCATTAGGAGAATGATGTGATTGACTTGGCCCATTTCGTTAGCTTAGCACTTGATCGTTTAGTATGTTGCTATTGCTTTCTTCATGACTTATACATGTTCGTACAACTATGAGATTATGCAACTCCCGTTTACCGGAGGAACACTTTGTGTGCTACCAAACGTCACAACGTAACTAGGTGATTATAAAGGAGCTCTACAGGTGTCTCCGAAGGTACATGTTGAGTTGGTGTATTTCGAGATTAGGATTTGTCACTCCGATTGCCGGAGAGGTATCTCTGGGCCCTCTCGGTAATGCACATCACTATAAGCCTTGCAAGCAATGTAGCTAATGAGTTAGTTACGGAATGATGCATTATGTAACGAGTAAAGAGACTTGCCGGTAACGAGATTGAACTAGGTATTGAGATACCGACGATCGAATCTCGGGCAAGTAACATACCGATGACAAAGGGAACAACGTATGTTGTTATGCGGTTTGACTGATAAAGATCTTTGTAGAATATGTAGGAGCCAATATGAGCATCCAGGTTCCGCTATTGGTTATTGACCGGAGACGTGTCTCGGTCATGTCTACATAGTTCTCGAACCCGTAGGGTCTGCACGCTTAAAGTTAGATGACAATTATATTATGAGTTTATGTGTTTTGATGTACGGAAGATAGTTCGGAGTCCCGGATGTGACCACTGAAATGATGAGGAGTCTCGAAATGGTCGAGACATGAAGATTGATATATTGGATGACTATATTCGGACACCGGAATGGTTCCGGGGGTTATCGGATGTATACCGGAGTACTGGGGGTTACCGGAACCCCCCGGGGAGTTAATGGGCCTCATGGGCCCAAAGTGGAGCAGAGGAGGGGTGGCCAGGGCAGGCCATGTGCCCCCCCCATCTAGTCCGAATAGGACAAGGAGGGGGGACGGCGCCCCCCTTTCCTTCTCCTCTCTCCCCTTCCTTCCCCTCTCCTACTTGGACAAGGAAAGAGGGAGTCCTACTCCCGGTGGGAGTAGGACTCCTCCCTGGCACGCCCTCCCCTGGCCGGCCACCCCCTCCCCCTTGGTCCTTTATATATGGGGGCAGGGGAGAACCTCTAGACACAACAATTGATCCTTGAGATCTATTAGCCATGTGCGGTGCCCCCCTCCACCATATTCCACCTCGATAATATCGTAGCGGTGCTTAGGCGAAGCCCTGTGTCGGTAGAACATCATCATCGTCACCACGCCGTTGTGCTGACGGAACTCTCCCTCAAAGCTCTACTGGATCGGAGTTCGAGGGACATGATCGAACTGAACGTGTGCTGAACTCGGAGGTGCCGTTCGTTCGGTACTTGATCGGTCAGATCGTGAAAACGTACAACTACATTAACCGCATTGTGCTAACGCTTACGCTTATGGTCTACGAGGGTACGTGGACACACTCTCCCCTCTCGTTGCTATGCATCACCATGATCTTGCGTGTGCGTAGGAATTTTTTTGAAATTACTACGTTCCCCAACAAAACCACCCCCAAATTTAATCAAGGAAACATTGGAAAAATTATCCATGACGCTTGCCCAGCTTGAGGAATTGAAGAGATCAGCTGCAAGGGCCAGTGCTCTGTCTACATTGACCCGGGCCAAGGCCTGGATATCTGATCTTGATCCGGAAGACATTGGAAATGGTATCCCAGCCAAAAAGAGGATGTGTCAGATTTTGATAGTGACGACCTCAGGGCTTTGACGAAGGAAATGCGTCCACTTGCAAGTAAATTGGCTGAAGAGACTGATTTGTCTTTCCACCGGTCGATTTATGACGCATACAACAAACGGATTGATGCATCTGTATATGATGTGCAAAATCTTATCCCCCCAATCCGTAAGCATACCTACGTCCCTGATGTTGAACCGTCCAATCTTACAAGCGATGAAGCTGTCTTCCGAGCTTGTACTGGGATTGACTGGGCAACCATTGACTTCCAGCCACTGGGTGGAGAGGCGGAGGTTGATCCGGCACAGGATGATCCACAACCTTCAAGTCAGCCTGAGGAAGAATCATGATCTGGAGGCCGGTTTATCTTCTGCACACTATCATCTGTGTGATAAACAGTTCTTCTTTTGGGCCGTCAAAACGTCTTGTAATAGGCTAGGTGAAACATTTGGTCTGCGATGCCATCGTGCATATTTACTTTTGCACCATACTGTTAATCCATCATGATTATGCGGTGTCTTCTTATGATCCTTAGCAGCTTTATGCAATCCTGTTTCTGCATATAATAAACTTAAAATTGTCCTGGCGGTTTACCGCCGGACGGGTCATAACACCCAATATAAATCCAGGGTTTATAACCAAGGCTATAGTTTCAAAAATAACTAAATATGAAATACATCATACCTGTGACATTCAATCACATTGTTGATTTATCAACTTTAGTGTAGTAAGGGTGATAACCCAAATCTCGAGTGCTGATAACTCCCACCATGCTTTGCTGGTTTATAATGAAGCCATACCAGGTTATAATAGACACCGGATGATCATACTGGCGACTTATAGTCAAAGCCAGACTAGGTTAACAAACGTCGGTTTAGAATTGATTGTGTACTGATAACTTATAGTTGAAAGCCAAGCCGGGTCAATTGACATCGGTTATTTTTGTAAATTTGTACCTGGTAACTCAAAAGCCAAACTGGTTTAGTAAGCACCGATTTTAATATAAATCTCATCAAAATAAACATCAAAAATAAAAATTTACGAAGAAAATATGCAAAAAGACGAGGCTTTTCATGGGCTGCTAGGCCACCGAGTTAAACCATTTTACAAAGCCTTTTAAAATGGACCTCACATTAACCAATCGTCGTTTTAACTTTGACAAGTTCAGGGTCTGTATAAGATTGACTTGCCAAACGTTCAGCGGGTCATACCAGGATTACCTGGGCGGAGTGACTTACTTGATGAAGGCAGGTTAACCCGGGGTTTTAGGTGAATACACCTGGCTTTCAAGCCTGGCTTTTATAGCCTATTGCAAGGTGTAGATTCTTTGTTCTTGTAGAAGCAAAGATCCCCCAAGCAATATTTTGAGATGTGCTCAGTGGGCGCCTGTGTTTGAGTTGCGCTTTGCAATGAGCTCTCTTTGTCTCCTTATGATATTGGGTATGAAGCCCCCAAGCTTTTTTTTTGTGTCTTTATAAGCCGGATTAATGGACAAACAGAGCTCCGCTTTATAAGCAGAAGCCCCCATGTAACCAAGAAATTTTTTTAAAGACGAACAACAGAGGCCCCGCTTTAGCAAGGATGCCAGTTTATTATATTGACCATAATATATACATTGTCAAGAATATGTACATAATAGGAGCCTATGGCTCAGGTGTAGTAAGGCCGAAGATGAGCAATATTCCACGGCCGACGGGTCTCCTCCTCCGACTTGCGTGAGTCTTTGTGCTCTCGAACATCGATAAGGTAGTATGACCCGTTGTTCAGATTCTTGCTAACCACAAACGGCCCTTCCCAAGGTGGGGATAACTTGTGCATGTCGGTCTGATCTTGGATAAGCCGGAGCATTAAGTCACCTTCTTGAAAAGCTCTGGTTTTAACCCGATGGCTGTGATAACGCTGCAGGTCTTGCTGATAAATCACCGAACGAGCTGCCGCTATGTCCCGTTTTTCATCTAACAGGTCAAATGCATCTTGGAGTGCTCTCTCATTGTCCGCTTCAACATAAGCTGCTACTCGGGGCGAGTCATGGTGAATATCACTTGGAAGAACTGCTTCTGCTCCATAAACCATGAAGAAGGGTGTATAACCCGTCGATCTATTGGGGGTGGTGTTAATGCTTCATAATACGGAAGGCAACTCTTCCACCCAACAACCCGGCGTCCTCTGCAAAGGGTCCATAAGCCGGGGCTTGATACCTTTTAGGATTTCTTGATTTGCTCCCTCCGCTTGACCATTGGACTGGGGGTGAGCCACTGATGACACATCAAGCTGGATGTGCTCACGCTGACAGAACTCTTCCACAGCACCCTTGGAGAGGTTCGTGCCATTATATGTTATGATGTTGTGTGGAAAACCAAAGAGGAAAATCACCTTCTTCATGAATTGAACCGCCGTGGCTGCGTCACACTTGCTGACTGGCTCTGCTTCCACCCACTTGGTGAACTTATCAACCGCCACCAAAAGGTGGGTCTTCTTGTCCTTGGACCTCTTAAAGGGCCTAACCATATCAAGCCCCCAAGTTGCAAACGGCCAGGTGATTGGAATCATCCTCAATTCCTGAGCCGGAACATGGGCCCGGCGTGAAAACTTCTGACAACCGTCACACTTCCTGACCAAATCCTCAGCATCAGCATGAGCTGTTAGCCAGTAAAAACTATGTCAAAAAGCCTTAGCCACAAGGGATTTTGAACTGGCATGATGACCGCAATCCCCTTCGTGCATTTCACGCAAGATCTCACAATCTTCTTTAGGAGAAACGCAGCGTTGAAACGCCCCCGAGACACTGCAGTGATGTAACTCGCCATTGACAATAGTCATGGACTTGGACCGCTGGATTATCTGTCTGGCCAAAACTTCGTCCTCGGGTAACTCGCCCCGGGTCATATACGCCAAGTAGGGCACCGTCCAATCAGGGATAGCATGAAGAATCACCACCAATTGAGCCTCCGGGTCAGGAACAGCCAGATCCTCCTCCGTTGGTAGCTTGACCGATGGGTTATGCAGAACGTCAAGAAAGACATTGGGCGGCACTGGTTTACGCTGAGATCCCAGCCGGCTTAAAGCGTCCGCCGCTTCATTCTTGCACCGATCAATGTGCTCGGCCTGGTAACCCTTGAAGTGACCAACAATGACATCCACCTCACGTCGAAAAGCCGCCATGAGTGGATCCTTAGAATCCCAAGTACCAGAAACTTGCTGAGCCACCAAATCGGAGTCCCCAAAGCATCGTACCCGGATTAAGTTCATCTCCTTAGCCATCCGAAGACCATGGAGAAAGGCCTCATACTCAGCTGCATTGTTAGTACAAGGAAACATCAAGCGGAGAACATAGCAAAATTTGTCACCTCGAGGGGAACTAAGAACCACTCCAACCTCCGAGCCCTCCAATTGTCTGGAGCCGTCGAAGTGAATAGTCCAGTATGTGTTATCCGGTTTATCCTCCGGTTCCTGCAACTTTGTCCAGTCATTGATGAAATCCACGAGCGCTTGGGATTTGATGGCCGTGCGAGGCATATATTTTAACCCGTGAGGTCCAAGCTCGATAGCCCACTTAGCAACCCGGCCAGTTGCCTCCCTGTTCTGAATGATATCTCCCAAAGGAGCGGAACTGACCACAGTGATGGGATGGCCCTGAAAATATTGCTTAAGCTCCCGGCTCGCCATAAAAACTCCATACACCAGCTTCTGCCAATGTGGATATCTCTGCTTTTGACTCAATAAGCACCTCAATGATGTAATAAACCGGCCACTGAACCGGATACTCCTTACATGCCTCCTTGCGCTCCACCACAATAGCCATGCTGACAGCCCGGGCGTTAGCAGCCACATATAATAGTAATGGTTCTTTATCAATGGTGGCAGCAAGAACAGGCGGCTCGGCTATTTGCTTCTTCAGATCCTCAAACGCCGCATCAGCAGCATCACTCCAGACAAAGTTGTCTGTCTTTTTCATCATCTGATATAGAGGGATGGCCTTCTCTCCCAACCGGCTGATAAACCGGCTTAGCGCTGCAATACGACCCGCCAGACGTTGAACATGATTGATACACGCCGGTTTAGCCAGGGATGTAATAGCCTTGATCTTTTCCGGATTAGCTTCAATGCCCCTGTTAGACACCAGAAAACACAAGAGCTTGCCTGCTGGTACACCAAAAACACACTTGGCCAGATTAAGCATCATCTTATAAACCTGAGATTATCAAAAGTTTCCTTCAAATCAGCTATTAACGTCTCTGCTTTCCTGGATTTCACCATGATATCATCCACATAAGCATGAACATTGCGCCCAATCTGATTATGCAGTGATAAGTCACCTGGGCACTCTTGAGCCCAAAAGGCATAGACACATAGCAGAAGGCTCCAGGGAGTTATAAAAGCTATCTTCTCCTGGTCCTTAACTGCCATTTTGATCTGATAATAATCGGAATAAGCATCCAGAAAACTCAAACGCTCACAACCCGCCGTAGCATCAATAATTTGATCAATACGAGGGAGGGCAAAGGGATCAGCCGAACAAGCCTTGTTCAAGTCTGTGTAATCCACACACATACGCCAAGTACAGTTCTTCTTAAGCACCAGCACCGGGTTAGCCAACCACTCAGGATGAAAAACCTCCACAATAAACCCTGCTGCCAAGGGCCGGGCTACCTCCTCACCAATGGCCTTGCGTCTCTCTTCATTGAAGCGGCGGAGAAACTGCTTGACCGGTTTAAACTTGGGATCGATATTAAGTGTGTGCTCAGCGAGTTCCCTCGGTACACCTGGCATGTCAGAAGGTTTCCATGCAAAGATGTCCCGGTTCTCATGGATGAACTCGATGAGCGCGCTTTCCTATTTCGGATCCAGGTTAGCGCTGATGCTAAATTGCATGGATGAATTGCCAGGAACAAAATCAACCAGCTTAGTCTCATCAGCCGATTTAAACTTCAAAGCCGGATCATGCTCTGTAGTTGGTTTTTTCAAAGAAGTCATATCTACCGGATCAACATTGTCCTTATAGAACTTCAACTCCTCTGTTGCACAAACTGACTCAGCATAAGCCGCATCACCTTCCTCACATTCCAAAGCGATCTTTCGGCTTCCATGTACTGTGATGGTCCCATTATGACCCGGCATCTTGAGCTGCAGATAAACATAACAAGGCCTTGCCATGAACTTAGCAAAAGCCGACCGTCCAAATAGGGCATGGTAAGGGCTCCAGATTTTCACCACTTCAAAAGTCAATGTCTTTGATCTTGAATCATGATCATCTCCAAAAGCAACCTCCAGAGCTATCTTACCAACAGGATAAGCCGATTTACCAGGTACCACACCACGGAAAACGGTGTTTGACGGTTTAAGATTTTTATCTGTCAACCCCATGCGACGGAAGGTTTCATAATACAAGATGTTGATACTGCTCCCTCCATCCATGAGCACCTTGGTGAACTTATAACCTCCGACCTGAGGTGCCACTACCAATGCTAGGTGACCCGGATTATCAACTCGGGGCGGATGATCCTCGCGACTCCACACGATGGGCTGTTCAGACCAGCCCAAGTAACAAGGCACCGCCGGTTCAACGGAGTTCACTGCCCCTTTTATGAAGCTTCTGATCGCGCTTGCACAGGCTAGTGGTGAAGAGATGATACCGCCCACTATTCAACTACTTCGGGTGGCTCTGGTAACCTGACTATTGCTGCTGCTGACCCCCCTGTTGATTATAACCACCCTGATTGCCTTGATTGCCATGTCCACCTTGATTACCTTGAAAACCTGAACCGGAATTGCCTCCACCGTAACCCAGCCCATGAGACCCGGGTCCTGAACCGTCGGACGGTCCATGATCATACCGAAAGAGATTCGAGTTTTTGAACTCCCTCATAATAAAGCAATCCTTCCAGAGGTGCGTAGCTGGCTTTTCTCGCGTCATGTGCCTTGGGCAAGGCTGATTTAACAAGCGCTCAAGATTGACACATGATCCTCCACTCCGCGGGGGCGGTCTACCCTTACGACGCTGGCCATTAGCCACAAAATCTGAACTGTTGTCCGCTTTATGCTTACCATTATTTCCATGGCCCGCCGGGTTATGCTGCTGCCCTTTGGTGTTGCCATTCTTCTTTCCCTTCCTCGGATTTTCATCCTCAGACTCGGGGTCCTTGGTACTATCAGAATTGGCATACTTAACCAGAGTTGCCATAAGTGTTCCCATGTCATTGCAGTGACGCTTGAGTCGTCCCAAATTCAACTTCAGAGGCTTAAACCGGCAATTGTCCTCAAATGTTATGACCGTTGAGTCAGCATTGATATGGTCCGATGAATGCAAGATCTCCGAAACCCGGCGCACCCAATGGGTTGTCGATTCACCTTCTTCTTGGACACAAGCAGCTAGATCCACAATTGACATGGGTTGCTTGCATGTGTCCTTGAAGTTCGTTATAAACCGGGCTTTTAACTCGGCCCATGACCCAATGGAGTTAGCCGGCAAACTTTTCAGCCAAGTGCGAGCCGTTCCATCCAACATCATGGTGAAGTATTTAGTGCATGCCGATTCATCTACATCCAGCATCTCCATTGCCATCGTAGCTTTCAACCCATGACTCGGGGGATACGTCAGCAGTGTAATTGGGCACCTTATGCGAACCCTTGAAATCCTTGGGTAGCCGCACATTGCGTAGAGCCGGGGTAAGACACGGCACTCCCCAAGAGCTGAAAGCAAGACCTCATTCCACTGAAGTCGTCGGACGAACCGGAGTAAGCTGATGGTCCACGTATTGTGCTGTTAACTCAGCTTCTCGATGCGCTCTGCCATTATCCACCACGTCCTAAGCGTTTGCACCACCGCCCGCCGGGTTAGGCCTCCGAGGGGCATTACGGTTCCTCTCGCTGCTCGATACAGCCGATTCATCAATGTGCCTGCAGTAACTTCGGCCCGGGCGGGGGGTTGAATGAATTCTGTCTCGACTATATGAATAGGCCTGCTGCTAAACTATAACCGTTTGAAGATCTCTAGTGCGCCGTGTCTCAACTGCTGCTGGAGACTCGCCCTCCATTGGAATAGCTGCCAATCACGACGCCGCAGCGATCATGTTATCCAAAGGGGTGGAGAAGTGACCCGGCGGTGTCGGCATGTACTGAGGCGGGTCATGGCTCTGACGAGGCGGGTCCATTGCCCGGGGCTGATCCGGCGCTCCTGTCCCAGGTGCTTCAATCCGGATTACCACTGCCGGATTACTAGTTCCTGCTCCTGGCGTGTTGAAGAGATTCATTGCTTCACAAACCGGTGGTAGACGAGATCGATGCCTCCTCCTCAACACATCGTTTGAAGCGTTCTGATCCAGCATGAGCCCGTAATTTTCTGCTTGAATCCGCTGTGCCTGAGCATCCAAAGTGGCTCGCTCCTCAGCCATCCTGGTTTCCTCAACCGCCAAGTCCTCCTTGGCCCGAGCTATCTGATCCCGCAGCTTTGTGACCTTCGCGTTATGCTGATCTCGATTGTTCGCGGTAACCTCTATGGTTAACAACGTCGTCCAGGCGTCCAATAAACCAGACATAACTTGAGTCGGCAGGCGCGCGGGGCCTCCTGCGCCGGCTGCCGATCCGGAAATTATTGCAGCTGCTGATGAAGAGCGTTGTGTGGGCTGCGTACCGGCCATGAAGATCGCAACCTGATTCGGCGGTTCAAGGGGGTCCGGAATACTGTCGCCATCAGAACAGCCCCCAAACCGGCCATCTTGCAGTTGGTACAGTGACTCGGTCTCATCGGTGGATGATTCGCCATCTGAATAAACGACCGTATCACCATCCGACACCGATTCAGACTCCTCACCATTGATGAATCCTACGAACGCACGCTTCATGGCAGGCTGAACCTGGGTAGGGCTTGCACGCTAAGCCGTCTCGATGAGGTCGGCACCGATCTTGCCAATGAAGACGTGAATTCCTCCAAAGGGGACCCGGTACCCGTACTCGATTGAGCTGGCGTCGGGGCCCTAGCCTGCGTTGTCGATGTAGAGCTTGCCGTGGCGACTCTTGGTCATCCGGCCCATGGCGTATCCCTTGAGTCCTTCGAAGTTTCCCTTTAAGAACTCGAAACCATCATGCGATAGCCCAACGGTGGGCGCCAACTGTCGTGGAATTATCACGTCAGATGTCCTAGTGTAAGGACTTAGTCGTGGAGCCATCGCAACGAGATTAGCTTAAAAGGGTTAAACCGAACAAAGGACACGGGGAGTTTAAACTGGTTCGGCCCCTTGCGGTGAAGGTAAAAGCCTACGATCTAGTTGTGGTGGAATTGATGGGCTCTCAATGATCAGGGAGCGAATCTGCTTTACCTAGATCTCAAGTTGTTGTTTCTTGTCCCTGAACCGCCACCCGGTCGTCCCTTTATATACACAGGTTGACGCCCGGCGGTTTACAGAATCCCGACGCCGGCTCATACACGTGTCTGGCTCGGTTTCTACCTTTTCCTACCTTACAACACAAGTTACATATTACATGGAGGTTTATGTCTACGGGCTCTAATCCGCCTTTGGGCCTTGGGCCTTTAGATCTCAATAGTAAAGCGCCATATTCCTTGTCTTCATGGGCTTCAATGCGGATGGCTCCTTATGAGTATAACCCGGCCCCTCCTGGGAGGTTTATACTCAGTAGTTATATCCCCAACACTAGCCGTGTAGCGCCCCCCTCCACAATTTACGCTTCCGGTCATATTCTCGGAATGCTTAGGCGAAGTCCTGCGTGGATCACTTCACCATCAGCTTCACCACGCTGTCGTGCTGATGGAACTCATCTACTTCCTTGACACTCTACTAGATCAAGAGCTCGAGGGACGTCATCGCGTTGAACGTGTGCAGAACTCGGAGGTGCCGTACCACTACTGCAGGATGCTGCTAACGAGACACTACGATCAGAGACCCGTCGATGATGACCCACAAGTATAGGGGATCTATCGTAGTCCCTTTGATAAGTAAGAGTGTCGAACCCAACGATGAGCAGAAGGAAATGACAAGCGGTTTCCAGTAAGGTATTCTCTGCAAGCACTGAAATTGTAGGTCACAGATAGTTTGTGATAAGATAATTTGTAACGGGTAACAAGCAATGAAAGTAAATAAAGTGCAGCAAGGTGGCACAATCCTTTTGGTAGCAAAGGACAAGCCTGGACAATTTCTTATAATGAGAAAAGCGCTCCCGGGGACACATGGGAATTATTGTCAAGCTAGTTTTCATCACGCTCCTATGATTCGCGTTCGATACTTTGATAATTTGATATGTGGGTGGACCGGTGCTTGGGTACTTCTCTTACTTGGACAAGCATCCCACTTATGATTAACCCCTATTGCAAGCATCCACAACTACAAAAGAAGTATTAAGGTAAACCTAACCATAGCATGAAACTAATGGATCCAAATCAGCCCCTTACGAAGCAACGCATAAACTAGGGTTTAAGCTTCTGTCACTCTACCAACCCATCATCTACTTATTACTTCCCAATGCCTTCCTCTAGGCCCAAATAATGGTGAAGTGTCATGTAGTCGACATTCACATAACACCACTAGAGGAGAGACAACATACATCTCATCAAAATATCGAACGAATACCAAATTCACATGACTACTAATAGCAAGACTTCACCCATGTCCTCAGGAACAAACGTAACTACTCACAAAGCATATTCATGTTCATGATCAGAGGAGTATTAATATGCATTAAGGATATGAACATATGATCTTCCACCAAGTAAACCAATTAGCATCAACTACAAGGAGTAATCAACACTACTAGCAACCCACAGGTACCAATTTGTGGTTTTGATACAAGATTGGATACAAGAGATGAACTAGGGTTTTGAGAGGAGATGGTGCTGGTGAAGATGTTGATGGAGATTGACCCCCTCCCGATGAGAGGATCGTTGGTGATGATGATGGTGATGATTTCCCCCTCCCGGAGGGAAGTTTCCTCGGCAGAACGGCTCCGCCGGAGCCCTAGATTGGTTCCGCCAAGGTTCCGCCTCGTGGCGGCGGAGTTTCATCCCGTAAGCTTGCTTATGATTTTTTCCAGGGTAAGAGGCTTCATATAGCAGAAGAGGGGCACCGGAGGGCCAACAGGGGGCCCAGGAGACAGGGGCATGCCCAGTAGGGGTGGGTGCGCCCCCACCCTCCTGGCTAGGGTGTGGGCCCCCTCTGGTATTTTCTTCGCTCAATAATACTTATTAATTCCAAAAGTGACTTCCGTGGAGTTTCAGGATTTTTGGAGCTGTGCAGAATAGGTTTCCAATATTTGCTCCTTTTCCAGCCAGAATTCTAGCTGCCGGCATTCTCCCTCTTCATGATAAACCTTGTAAAATAAGAGAGAATATCCATAAGTATTGAGACATAATGTGTAATAACAACCCGTAATGCAATAAATATCAATATAAAAGCATGATGAAAAATGGACGTATCAACTCCCCCAAGCTTAGACCTCGCTTGTCCTCAAGCGAAAGCCGAAATCGAAAAGTATGTCCACATGTTCAGAGATAGAGGTGTCGATAAAAATAAAATACGGACATGAGGGCATCATGATCATTCTTATAACAACAACATATATAGATTTTGTCATATGGTTTCTTATGCTCAAGTAACAATCAATTCACAATGTCAAGTATGGTTCAGAAACTTCATTGAGAACTAACAAACTATAATCTCAGTCATTGAAGCAATTGCAATTTATCATAATATTGGAAAGAGTCAAGAATAGAGCTTTTCAGCAAGTCCACATACTCAACTATCATATAGTCTTCTACAATTGCTAACACTCACGGAATACTTGTGGTTATGGAGTTTTAATCGGACACAAAGAAAGATAGTGGCTTATAATGTTGCGTCCCAACGTATTCACCTTTGGGTGATGTCAACAATAATAGCTCATGCTAACTTACATCCAATTGGATATATATATATATATCAAGATCTTACCAACACGAGGTGCTTGCCAAAGGATAAAATGAAAAAAGGGAAAGATGAAGATCACCTTGACTCTTGCAAAAAGTAAAAGACATAAAGTAAAAGATAGGCCCTTCGCAGAGGGAAGCAGAGGTTGTCATGTGCTTTTAGGGTTGATGCACAAAATCTTAATGCAAAAGAACGTCACTTTATATTGCCACTTGTGATATGAACCTTTATCATGCAGTCCATTGCTTTTATTACTTCCATATCACACGATCGTATAAAGATTATTTTCTCTGCACTAATAAGTCATACATATTTAGAGAGCAATTTTTATTGCTTGCAACATGACAACTTACTTGAAGTATCTTACTCAATCATGGTGGACTCTCATGGCAAAAACTGGATTTAAGGATTTTTGGAAGCACAAGTAGTATCTCTACTTGGTGCAAGGAATTTTTGGCTAGCATGAGGGGGAAAGGCAAGCTCAACATGTTGGGAAGATCAATGACAATATACTTTAACTGAGACGTGAGAAAACATAAACCATTACATTGTCTTCCTTGTCCAACATCAACTCTTTAGCATGTCATACTTAATGAGTGCTCACAATCATAAAAGATGTCCAAGATAGTATATTTATATGTGAAAACCTCTCTTTCCTTATTACTTCCTATTAATTGCAACGATGACCAAAACTATGTTTGTCAACTCTCAACAACTTTTATGCCTCATACTCTTTATATGTGAAGTCATTACTATCCATAAGATCAATATGAACTCTTTTATTCTTTTTATTCTTTCTACTATCTCAAGATCATAGCAAGATAGCAAAGCCCTTGACTCAACACTAATCTTTATTATATAGCTCATAGACTTGATTACATAGAAGGGATCACAAAGCAAAACTCAAAACTAATTCATACCAAAACTTCAATCTACTAGAGCAAGATATTACTAAAAGGATCAAACTAAGTAAAACGGTAAAGATAGGAGTGTGATGGTGATACGATACCGGGGCACCTCCCCCAAGCTTGGCAGTTGCCAAGGGGAGTGCCCATACCCATGTAATTATGTCCTCGGAGGTGGTGAAGTAGGAGTTGTTGATGATGTAGGCTTGTCGTCCATCTTCCAAGGCATAGGCTCACCATCATAGAAGGATGATCGAGTCTCCGGGATCCTCAAATCTGCAGCCAAACTCATCCTCTTGAATCTATATTCATACTCATAGTTTTGGTTTTGCAGGCCATAGATCTGGGCTTGGAGGTGCTCGATTTTCTCTTGAAGCTTGAAGATGGTCTCCCCAATGATCTTGGCATCCAACTTGTGGTTGTTGGTGAACTCCATGATCATCATCTGGTTGGTGTTGAGTACACGCACCACCATCCCTTGGCACTTGAAAACTTGTTGCTCCATGGGTTCGAGCTTTGTCTCCACGCTTTCGGTACGCCTTGGTCCCTCCACATCGCAGATGTGTAGCACCCCCTCACGCATCTCAATGGTTTGAGGGTGCTGCAGCACCTCCGCAAGGTAGGGATTGATAACCCTCTCGAAAAACCTGTCCTTGGGAGCGCTTGGAGACGTCATGGTGCTCTAGATCTGTCAGAAAAATAGCTCGAAACAAAAACAGAGGATAATTGCGTGATACGGTGGTCAAAACCTTCAGGAGATTATATAATGATTTTTACTGACCAAAATACGTAAAGTGCAAGAAAATGGAGTCCGGGAGGCACACGAGGTGCCCACGAGACAGGGGGCACCATGCACCCTCGTGGAGGCCTCGTGTCGTTCCCGGATTACTTCTTACTTCCTAAAATTCTTAAATATTCCAAAACAGAGAAAAATTGCCATTAGAATTGTTTTGGATTCGGTTTACTTACCGTACCACTTACCTATTCCTTTTTGGAGTCTAAAACGTTCTAGAAAGTGTCCCTTATGTATTCCTCCAGGGTTACGGTCTCAATAATATTAGTTTCAACATTGATAGGATTACGTGAGATATAATGTTTGATTCTTTGACCGTTCACCACCCTTGGACTTGTGCCTTCGAAGTTGTTGATTTTTATGGCACCAGAACGATAGACCTCCTCGATAACGTAAGGACCTTCCCATTTAGAGAGAAGTTTTCCTACAAAAAATCTTAAACGAGAGTTGAGTAGCAACACATAATCACCTACGTTAAACTCATGCTTTTGTATTCTTTTATCATGCCATCTTTTAACTTTTTCTTTGAACAGCTTGGAATTCTCATAGGCTTGGGTTCTCCATTCATCAAGTGAGCTAATGTCAAAAAACCTCTTCTCACCGGCAAGTTTAAAGTCATAATTGAGCTCTTTAATAGCCCAATATGCTTTATGTTCAAGTTCTAGAGGTAACACTACAAAAAAATACACTTCCATGATGATACGTGTTTGTCACAGTAGGTCGCGTTTTTTGTCATGCATGTACATCCATGACAAATTTATGACAGAATCAAGATAGTCATACCTGTGCTGTCGTAGAAGTGTTCCATGACATTACCAAAATTATTATCACGGAAGTGTCCACTTCCATGACGATAAATCGCGCGTCACAGAAGTGCTTTCGTCAAGGGTGACCGACACGTGGCATCCACCATAACGGAACGCCGTTAAGCTATCGGGTCGGGTTTTGGATCCGATAACCCGTTAACAGCCCCGACCAATGGGGATTTTCCACGTGTAAAATCATCATTGGCTGGAGGAAACACGTGTCGGCTCACCGTTGGGACAGATGTCATCCACTCATTGGACGAAAGACGCCTATGGTACGTCGACACGTGGCACGGCCCAACAGAGGCCCATTCCTGTGAAAAGGCTGACCCAGTAAAAATTAGCAGGCCAGCCCATATAAGGCCTACTTGTGTCAGGTCCATTTAAGCCCACGACCCATAAGAGATGAGCCAATTCGGCCCGTCAACGGCCCGTTAAAGATTTGACACCATTGTAGCCCATCGTCTGTTTGACCCTGTTAATAGCCCGCTATATATCTGGGCTCAATATCGGCCCGATGAGTTTTCGGCCTGTTAACGACCCGTTTAATGGATGGGCCAATTTTCAGGACGTACATCTTTCGGCCTTTTAGCGACCCATTTAAATGTTGGGCTAGTTTCCGGCCCGGTGTGTCTTTTAGCCTGTTGATGGCCCATAAATTTGATGGGCCATTTGTTGTCGGACCTGAGTTTCGGCCTTTTAGCGGCCCATTTAAGTGTTGGGCCAATTTTCTGGCCCGGTGTCACTTTCAGCCTATTGACGGCCCATAAATCAGTTGGGCCATTTTTAGTCGGACATGAGTTTTGGCATTTTAGCGACCCATTTAAGTGTTGGGCCAATTCCCGGCCCTGTGTGACTTTCGGCCTGTTAACGGACCATAAATGAGTTGGGCCATTTGTAGTCGGACCTTAGTTTTGGCCCTTTAACGGCCCATGCCTTCATGGTCCAATACCAGCCCAGTTTCTCTTTCGGCCTGCTAAAGGCCCACAACACAGTTGGGCCATTTACAATACGACCTGACTTTCGGCCTCTTAGCGGCCCATGGTCTTCATGGTCCAGTACAAGCCCGCTGTCTCTTTCGGCCTGCTAAAGGCCTACAGTATAGTTGGGCTATATGTAGCCCAAACTTAGTAACGGCCTGTTAACGGCCCGTGAAATAAACTGGGGCCACCTGTTGCCCGCTTCGATGTTGGCCTGTTAACGACCCGGGAGGTAAGAGGGCCGACCATTAACTTTCGGCCTAGTAACGGCCCATTAACTTAATGGCCCCACTAAAGTTCGTACATGTCTTTAGGCCAAATTAGATTATTTGAGCCCATTACGACGAGCAATTATGCACGGGACCAAAATCGATCATGCAAAGGTACAGCATACAGGGAATAACGTTGCACATCCAACATATATTACAGGAAATTACATCCACTGGGCAATCAAAGATTGATGCTAGTGCAAATAAATGAGCAGAACCTAACCATCTACAACGTCACAATCTGCAACCTCAGCACAGATGACGCCCATAAGCATGTGGGCAAGTTCTTTCTGCTTTGCTACACTGTCTCTGAAAACATTGATCAGTTGTTGTGTCGCACGACTCTGCACCTCTGATTCATCCACCATTTCCATCATTGCATCAGCCATTAATTGGTTCACAAACATACATTTATTCCGTTGCATTCGAGACAGAGGATACTGAACAGATTCAGATGGCGATTTTGGCAGGCTTGTATTATTGATAGTGGAGAGTGTCTCGACCACTGCATCATAACATAAATTAGGACGGGAACCAAACAGATTAATCATGAGTTACTGCCATATTACCTGGCCTAGATTTACTGGAAAGAAACAATGGGGTTGCCTTGCTGTTTTCAGTGTTTGTCTTCTTATCTTCAGCAACATGCACAAAATTAACACACTAGTATTGCTATCATTGGCCAAGTCAGATAATAGGAAAGCAACATTGACACAACGAACGTTTGGGCAAGTAGCCTACACCAAATTAACACAATATGGCATAGCTATCATCAGCCAGGTAAGGTAGTACGAAAGCAACATTGACACAATGAATGAATGGGCAACCAGAGAAGCACTACAATTCAGTAATGTGCGTGATATGAGATAGTACATTCATGCAGCTCAGTATGCAAAACTACCAGGCAGTTTTCCTTACAAAAATCAACCTTGGCGCCTTTAACATTTTGCTACAACTAATTTTAGATCAGATAAAGGTTAGATTCACACCGATTAACAAAATACATGTTGATGTAAACATATAGTGATATACAACAGGTACTTACATCAGCATTGGAGCACAGAGAATTCCTGCAAGATATTTTCCTCAAATACGATCCCAATGGAGGAAGTCTTCTATCGTTTAACCTTATTTTCTAAAAGAGAGATGGGTAAGAAACATGTAGAAAATATGATCAGAATGCTATAAAATTTCATGGTGCGAGGATACACACACGCTTCTTAGAAATGGAGTTGACATTCTTTTGCTGGACTAGAGGGGACTAGTTCTTTGGCCACTGGAATCTGCTTATTATTAGTGGGAGTTGGGTTTCTCTGTGCTGGAGCAGTATCTATGAAAAATGGAGTTGGTTTATTATCTCCTGGCGTTTGGATCTTTTGCAAAGACCTGGTTTGTAAACCTTCAGATTCTAACAGAGCCGTCTTCCCCTTGCATGCCTTATATAGAAGAATGGTGATTCAGTTACAAAACATGCTACAGCAGAGATGGAATAGGTACTGAAGAATAGAAAGGCATGACATATTGACATGTATTCCCTCCATCCGGAAATAAATGGACGGGTCTAGGCGTATTTCAGTTCTAGATACATCCAGTTTTATCCATTTCTGCGACATTTAATTCGGACGGAGGGAGTATGATGTAAGAGCTAGGGATACGACAGGACAACACGGTAAAAAAAACACTGAAAAACCCGCTGTAGAACCAAAGTATTCAAACCCACTGATATGAGATAGTACACTCATGCAGCTCAGGATGCAAAACTACCAGGCAGTTTTCCTTGCAAAAATCAACATTGTGGCCTTTAATCATACATTTTGCTACAACTAAATTTAGATCAGATAAAGGTTGGATTCACGCCGATTAATAAAATACATGCTGATGTAAAAATATAGTGATATACAACAGGTACTTACATCTACATTGGAGCACAGAGAATTCCTGCAAGAATCTTTCCTCATAAACGATACCATTGCAGAAATTCTTCTATCTGTTAAGCTTATTTTCTAAAAGAGAGATGGGTAAGAAACATGTAGAAAATATGATCAGCATGCTATAAAATTTCATGATGCAAGGATACACACACGCTTCTTAGAATTGAGTTGACATATTTTTGCTCGACTGGAGCGGACTAGTTCTTTGGCCACTGGAATCTGCTTATTATCAGTAGGAGTTGGGTTTCTCTGTGCTGGAGCAGTATCTAAAAAAACTGGAGTTGGTTTATTATCTCCTGGCGGTTGGATCTTTTGCAAAGGCCTTGTTTGTAACCCTTTAGATTCTAACATAGTCGTCTTCCCCTTGCATGCCTTGTATAGAAGAATGGTGCTTTAATTGTAAAACATGCGACAGCAGAGAGATGGAATAGGTACTGAAGAATAGAAAGGCATGACATATTGACATGTATTCCCTCCATCAGGAAAAAAATGGATGGGTCTAGGCGTATTTCAGTTCTAGATACATCCTTTTTTATCCATTTCGGCAACATGTAATCCGGACGGAGGGAGTATGGTGTAAGAGCTAGGGATACGACAAGACAACACAGCAAAAAAACTAGTTGAATGTAAAACTATATGCTAGCGGAATACGTACAGAAATAACCAAGGCAACATACACGTGTATGATTGGGAAAATAAGATGGCATTGCAACAGAGCACTAGAACATCAGTTCAATGTAAAAAAACATGGTATGGCAGACAGATGAAGTACATACTAATGAATAACAATGCATAAGATATTCAGAAGCATGATGTCCAAATTAAGCAGATGGAGTTGCGATAGAGTAGAATGACAGTACTTGAATTTGAAAACATGTTATCATGAATGGAATAGGTACTGAAAAACAGGAAGGCATGACATATTTACATGCATGATCAGCATGCTAAGCACATGGCATTGCAACAGAGTAGATACACTCCAGGACATTATATGCATGTTGTACCCATATCATAGGCCAAGTTAGAGCAAGGACCTTGTGGGGTGAAGAGGATTCATCATCTTTCTACAAGTCTTCTGAAGAACTGCCTTTACATGTTCCATCATATTGGGTATCATTGACATCAGGTTTATTGGCCTTTACATTGCTCCGTGAGGTTCTTGTGGATATATCAATGTGTGCAATTATATCTGACTTGCATGGAAGACAACTAGTAGTTAGATTTATGTAAATGAGTGCCTGTAGGAGACGACATAAATAGTAGGACTGGGGTTAACTAGCAGCAACAGGTCTCATAAACTAAAGGGAGAACACAGATGAAAGCTACAGAATATGTATCGTTTGTACTCGAGATTAACTAGATGGCACACAAAGGTATTAAAGAACAACATAGGTAATACTAGAAGTGGTATAATACTATAATCACCATCCTGTGGGATAGCATTGGCTGATGGATGATAACTATGGAACAACGTTACCTAAAGAACAAGTATCTTAGCTGAACTATGGAACATCGTGAACTCCTGAACAAGACCCGTAAGAGATCATCATGAATATACAGTGAAATGTGATGATCTATTTTCCGTGCTTAGATGAATAACAAAGCCATAAATGTTGCACACAAGTAAGATGAGGGTACAACCTATCTGGCTGCCATCCATAGGAGTGAGCATCATGTGCTGACTTGTCGATGGCCCTGCAGTTGTTGTGGCTGTCCATGTCGGGCACGCGCATTCGATGCAGGGAACTGTTGAGTGGGGACTGTAGCTCCCTTCTGGTGTATGCTTCCCTTGTTGGAGCAGCTGCGGTGAGTCGGAAGACGGTGTGTCTGAAGATGCAGATAACACATAAAGTTAAGAACGACGTATCTCTTTGATCCGAAGAAATACACTAAGAGATCAACAACAAGGTACGAGAGTGGTCACACGTCTGTTGACTGAAGACTAAATTGGGGTCATATGATTTTATTTTATTTTGGTACTGTCCGATCTACGCCGGATGGCTTGATGGCCGTCTTGTGCCTCCCGGCTGACACTGTTCGGAATCTTCCCCGAAGAGCCAGCGAACAACGGCAGAGCATCCTGCCTCCGCCATCTGTGGCCCCGTCCAAAACCCCGCTCCCCGCCCCACCGCACTGCCGTGGTTGCGCCGCCCCCAGGCCAATCCACAAATACTCCCCGTCATCCAGATCCGGTTGCGGCAGTACCTTCAACCCACGCAACTCTAAAAGATAGCCATCTAAGCGCTTCTTCCGCGGCGAACTTGCGGCCCCGCACCATTATGTTAGACACCATCCAACCGACAACCTAGGAGCTCCGCCGCCTTGAGGGGTCCTGCTTCCCATTGGGAATCGATTGGCCCAGAATAAAAATTCAGACAACTGACGCCTAAATAAAGTCATTTCAGATGAGGGTGCGACCTATCTGGCGGCATGGTGAAGTAGGCAGGTCAAGCTGCCGAGTCGGTGAGGCCGGCGCGGTTGCGGTGGTGACCGGCGGCAGGGAAAGAGCGATGTCGCGACAGTCAATGGCTACGCGGAAGCAGCGCCAGGACTCTGGACGGATCCGAAGTTGGAGCCGCTCCGGCACCGTGTACAACAGCGGGGGTGAATCGGCTCCAGTACAGTTCACGCGGCCATCGTCGAGGCAGCACCAGCAGCATGGAGTAAGAGGCACACGGCCCAGTGCACGACGGCAATTGGACATCGTCTCCGGCATTAGGGAGGATGGTGGCT
>NC_057801.1:529004819-529005807 GCF_018294505.1 Triticum aestivum | reverse complement strand
GCATTTGTCTGAAATGTGAGGGGGAGTTATAGTTCTACCCTTGCCTATAGGCTTCTTGGCTTGGGTCTGTGTACTGAGGGTCGGGGATAGTAGAGTAACTTTGCTTCTCCCCAAATAGTGGGCGGGAGCGATTTCGGGCGAGGGGGGCGTGTTTTGAACTATAGTGGGCGCGAGCGAATTCGGGCGAGGAGAGCATGTTTTGAAATAGTGGGCGCAAGCTATTTCGGGCGAGGAGAGCATGTTTTGCCGACCATGGTTTATGAATTTTTGGCACATGTCATTTCGGCCAAGGAGAAGGCGCGCTTGGATGAAGTTACGAACCTACCCTCGATGTACAAAGGGCCAATTGATGTGTGTCCCACATAGGACGGTAATTTCGCGTCTCCCATTTATTTGCTCGGGCGAATTCCACCGAGCAGAGAGGATGTTTAACGGTTCGTTCAAATTTTGGGAGAACGAGCATCCATGTCTACCTTACCAAGTCGATTCGAATCAAATTTTGAAATATTAGCTTGCCACTTCTTTTTTAGATGGAGAGATGATGCTCGGGAGTAACGTGTTTTTACATGCTCGTTGCTAGCGATTTACTATATGACAAATAGTTGACCCACTCAAAAACGTGAATCAAACCCAAAATGAAATATCTCGATTCAATGAACTAGCTCGTTTGGTAGGTCAAAATAGTGAACTAAATCCAAAATTGAACACCTCAATCGAGTAGCATGTTGTACAGTATTATAGTACTCCATGAACATGTTGAAAGTCAAATTAATGAACTTGTTTGATATACGCATATATCCGTTCATGTGTCGATTGCAGACAACATGGTTTCCAATTTAAATATCTAAATGCAAGTTTATATCAGTCTTTGATGCATAAAACGCGACCTCCCCCTCTCCCGGACTCCAATTCTCTCTCTATCTCTCTCTCTCTCACTCTCTCGCCGACAATCTTCAATTCTGTCGCACGCATCCGACACAAAAACCTT
>NC_057801.1:528993400-529004618 GCF_018294505.1 Triticum aestivum | reverse complement strand
TCTAGTCCGCATTCATATATACACCATCTATAGGTCTCTCTCGCACACTATGTATGATACTCTAGCTAGTCCAAGATAGATATCTTGGGTGCACTCATCGTACGCACACACATTCCTTGGCTCTTTGCCCGTAACTCTCTCACGCACCACTATGTTGTATTGGAGCTCTCCCCCCTCTCTCAAACTCTCCATCCACCTGGGTCACACATACACATGCATATCTCTCTCGCACTCAATAGGCCCATCTAAAACTCTATCTGTCTCCATCATTCTCTATCCATATCACACGCACACACACACAATCTCATGCCTAGTTAGCCAAGTATGATGGTCTCGCACTCAATTGTAGGCACACACAGTCCCCCCTATATGTATATGACTAGCTAATCTTAGTCTCCATCATAAACATGTGCATGGTCTATCTCGATTTCTCTCGGGGCATCTTTCTATCGCGCACGCACTCCCTCGATCTCCTACCCATATAGTCCCCTCACGATCTCGAGGGGATCTCTCTATCACAAACACACCATCTCTCCCTCCCCTTGCGTCCATGCCATCCATGTGTCCCTCTCAACCTTTTTTCCTTGTTGGCCAGACCTCTATTGGACATGTGCTACAGGGGTGTCTCTCTCCATTGCAAACAATCACACACTAGCTATCTTCGTGTATCTCCTCGCCTCGCTTTTCCATCTCGGAGATGCATGCGTGATATGTTCGCATAAGAAACGAAAAAACACACACTCTCTCTAATTTATCGTTTGTTGTCACTTTCTCTTTCACACACATACTATTTTTGCACACTTACTCATTCTCCTTCACACGCGCTTGATCTGTCTCGACTGAGGCACTCACCTCCGTCCATAGCACATAGATTTATTAAAAAGTCAAACATCACAAAGTTTGACCATGTACGTGGAGAAAAAGAATTACATCTAGTACGGCAAACATATACCATTAGATTCACCATGAGATGTAGTTTTGTATGATGTATCTTTGGTATTGTAGATATAAATAACATTTGCGTAAACCTGATCAAAGTTTCCAAAGTTTGACTTCTAAAATTTTTACATGCACTGCATTATCGAGCGGATGGAATATCTCTTTCCCCCTCTCAGCTATCTGACGCACCACTCAGCCTTATCGGGGCTCCTCAATCTCTCTCAAACTTTATTGGTCAGTTTGGTTCATGACCTGACCCTCATGCCTTGATGGTCGGTACTGCCTGGTGTGGACGTGAGATGTGAAATATTTCTGCCTGGCCAGGCTTGTGTGGTGCTGAAGCATTTGGTTCATGCCTTGGCCAGGCAAAGCATCAACGTCCCATCAATTCCATGCATCAATTATTTAATGCTAATATCCATCCATGTTGTTGTTAGCCTCGTGGCCGCACGACCAGGCACGGCCAGGCGTTCGAAATCGGTCGCTTGGGCCAGGCTACTTGCAGTGTGTGGAGTCCAGCCAGGCTAATTAAAGTGCAAGGGAACCCAGCCCAGGCGGGCTTTCTTTTTCACAGGGTAGCAACCAAACAAGCGTGCATGAAATCCAGCCACAACCCCAGGCCACGCAAAAGATGATCACGACGCAAGCCAAACGGGCCTTATATCTCCCTGGTTCACACATACACATGTCTCGCTCGCGCTATACATATAGACCCATCCAACACTCTCCGCGCTTGTTCTCAATCCATGTGACACGCACCCCCCTAAGTACCATAATCCCTCACTCCATCATAGGCTCTGTTTGGATCCATGGGTTAGAGTTAGTTTGGGTTAGTTTGGAGTCAACTAACCCAAAAAGATCCATATAGGAGGGTTAGTTTAGGTTAGATGCATCTAACCCATCCAAAAGAACTAACCCATCCAAGAGGTGCTTATTTGGGTTAGTTCTTCTCGGGACCACTAATAAACACTTTTTTCTCTCGCTCTCCCCGCAGCAGATCCCTCCCCACTTCCTCGAAGCTTCTCGTCCTCTCCCTCCCTCCCTCTCGCACCGCCCGTGAAGGTTCCTCACCGTATCCGCGCTCCATCTAACCCTGCCATCCAAACACCCCTTTACTTAGAGTTAGTTCAGGGTTAGAGTATCCAAACAGGGCCATAGGTGCAAGCACTCCCTCCCTCCTAAGTATGATTATCTCTTACTAGCCATCAGGAACACACGTATTGTCTCCTTCCATCCATACGTCTATCTCGATATCTCTCAGGGCATCTTCTATCGCATACACACCTTGTCACTCGATCTCCCACCCATGTAGTCCCATCCCGATCTCCAGGGGGTCTCTCTATGAAAAACACACACTCTCTCCTCCCCATGTCTGCATTTTCTCCGTACGTCTCTCTTGACCTCTTTCCCTTGTTTGTCAGACCCCTCTTGGCCACGTGCTAGGGTCTTCCTCTCCCGGTTCCAAAGAACCACACACTATCTCCTCACCTTGCCTCCATTGTCGAAGATGCATGTGTGATATGTTTGCATAAGACACGCACGCTTTTTCTCCACTTTTATCGTGTGTTGTCCATGTCTCTTTCACACACACACACACACACACACACTTTTTCACTCTCTCTCTCTCTCTCTCTCTCTCTCGTCAGGGACTCTGTCACGTCCATAAGCATATGGATGTTTTGAAAAGTCAAACCTCAGAAAAGTTTGACTAGCTATATGTGGAGAAAAACATTTACATCTGGAACGATCATTAGATTCATCACAACATGTACTTACTTCATACTATCATTTATCTTTGGTATTGCCGATATAAGTCATTTCTTTATAAACTTGGTCAAAGTTTCAAAAGTTTGAATTTAAAAAAATGTTGTAACTACATTATCAAACGGAGGGAGTAGCTCTTTCTCTCTCTCTCTACTATCTCTCACTGGCCTCCCCTCTCACTCGAAATCTCTATACCGATGGATTATACGCTCACTGTGTCAGTGTATAGCTCTGTATATTGTTTAGTTGACCGGTCAACCAATCCACATGCTGAGTTGTCAGCTCGTGTTCTGTATCTTGGTGTGCTGGCCCATGTGGCAGTGGGTGAAAATAAGTAAACTAGAGGCCCATCTGACACGCGGTGAAGGAAACAAAGTTGAAACCACTCGGGGTAGCACCCCGCATGCTAGTAAATTGAGGGAGCATTGAGGACAAGCTTCTTGCACGCGAAGGACGCACTCGCGCACAATTCACCACTGCGCGACGGCATGCACAAAAGGACGCACTCGCGCACACCCAGCACACAACACACACCAGCACACGTGTACACCAGCGTCGCCGCCGGTTGAGATGGACGGCGAGGCAGCCAACAAGCGGAGGCCGCTCGAGCCAAAACCGCATCCGGCGAGCCTGGACTTCATCAGTAGCCTCCCCGACGACATGGTGCTCGTCATCATCGGCCTCCTCCCCACCAAATCTGCCGTGCGGACCGCCCTGCTCTCCTAGCGGTGGCGCCCCCTCTGGCGCTGCGTCCCCCTCAACCTCACCGTCGACAGCTGCCTCTGCGACGGGGATTGCAAACGCATGGCCGCAGTCTCCAAGATCCTTTCATCGCACCCTGGGCCAGCCAGACGCCTTGATATCTGCATGTTTAGTACCAACCGCAAGGACCAACCCAAGTTCGACGAGTGGTTCTTATCCCCCTCCCTAGATCAGCTCGAGTAGCTCAGCTTTGAAGCTGGACGATGTCGCTCTCTGCCCCCGTCCGCGCTCCGCCTCACGCCAACGCTGCGCCACGCCAGCTTCAGCTCCTGCTATCTTCCCCAGATTGATGCCGCGCCCGCCCTTCTTCTCCCTCAACTCAAGCAGCTCGACCTCTTCGACGTTGTCATCTTGAAGAAGGCTATGGAGCACCTGCTCCACAGCTATACTGCGCTCGAGTACCTTCGTCTTGAGCAGATCCACGGGTTCATTAGCCTCCACATCGCCTCGACGAATCTCCGATGGATTTATGTGTCTTGCTGGCCCCGCAACAAGACATCAATTGGGAAGAGATCACTCCAGCTGTTCCACGTTATGGTCATTGAGAATGCGCCTCTCCTTGAGAGATTGCTTGTATCGGATCTAGAAGGTCCAACAAAATCAGGGTCATTGACGCGCCGAAATTGATAGCGTTGGTGTACTCGTCTGCCAAATTCTCTGAACTCTTTATTGGATCCGTAATCGTTCAGGTACAACACTCATCTTCTTCTTCGTCTTCTTGAAATTTACATTTTTAAATTTCTTCTTGATGTATTTACGACCGTCTTCCATAAAATGATTCCCACAAGCTTGACCCAGTCCATGCGCACAGTTAAGATCTTAGCACTAAAATCTATCGGCCCCAATCTGGATCAAGTTGTTGGATTCCTTACATGCTTTCCATGCACGGAGAAGCTACTCATCGAGGTGAAACTTCTTTCCTATTAGTAAACGGTAATCACAACATAGTTTAATTTTTTCATAATTTTCCCAAATTACGATGACAAGTGTAGTGTTCAAAACTACATCTACGCACTGCACCGAAAAAATGTTTTTAGTATTTTTTTCTCACGTGATCACCTGCATCATTTTTATGCTATACTACTATAGTAGCCTAGGCTAGTCATAGTGGAAAGTAACTTAGACTACTCCAATAACTCTATGGTTACCCTAAGGGCAAGTACTACTACTACCTCCGTCCTGGTTTACTCTTCCAATTTTGTAGTATCAAAATTTGACCATAGATTTAACTGACTAAATGTTAATGCATGTCACTAAGAACTATATCGTTGGATTCGTATTTGAAAATAATTTAAAATGGTGTAATTTTTAGTGACATGCATTGGCATTTTCTTAGGTAAATCTATGGTCAAAATTTTATACTAAATACGAGGTAGTATTCCCTCCGTCCCAAAATTCTTGTCTTAAATTTGTTTAGATACGGATGTATCTAACACTAAAATGTAACTAGATACATCCGTATTTAGACAAATTTAAGACAAGAATTTTGGGACGGAGGGAGTACAAAAGTGGGCTATGTAGGCCACAACATGTGCCAAATTCACTTGTGATGCATGTGGCATCAATGCCCCTCCATTGCTCACCTGGTGCCCCAATATGGGGCACCTACTTTGCTCCGGTGCCAAATTAACTCACGCAATGAAAAAACACTGAGTGGGAGAGAGAGGACTGAGGCAATAAAAAAACACTTGTTTGGGAGAGTGAGAGGCTGGTGTAGTTGGTTTGATTGATTTGTTTATACATGTGGGTCTGTGTGCACAACGGTGCCAACTCTCTCACATCGCGAGAGCGGTGCCAAAATCTTTTGATTTGACATCGATGCGTATTATGTGGCATACTTTTGCGAAATATGGCATCAGCCACATAGTGGAAGGCAACAAATGCCCAAGCTCTTCACGTGCTCCTAGTTAAATGAGAGGAAACAGAAACAAAGAGAGAGAGAGGGAGAGAGTGAAAAAATATCACTAGCCAGCCAACCCTATCGTATGAGCGAATGATAATTGTACCTCTTGATGACACGACAATCTTATGCAGCCAGCTGCTCTAATATGTTCTCTTCTTTTGCAAATAAAAAAGACCCAAAAGTGAAAAATGTGCTGCACTATAACAATCTCATCGAATGCCTTGATCTCCATCTTACAGAAATTGATTTGATCGACTACCAAGGCAGGACATCTGAGATTAAATTGGCCAGGTTCTTTGTTCTGGAGGCAAGTGTGCTCAAGGTAATGAGGTTTGGTGTTCTCTGGCGCAACAATGAATGGCGTGCTGATCACCGCAAGCATCTAAGCCTAAATGACAAAGTCTCCGCAGAAGCTGAATTTGTTTTTGAAACATCAAGTGGCCAGAGACTCGAAAACTTATTTGCCCATTAGTGACTTGTCAGGGCGGTGGATTTTAGTTTGTACGATAACGCTGCATCCACCTAAAGTAACAAAAGTTCTTACATGAACTTCCTAGTAATTCCCTCTTCCTGGGTGCAACATTACTCCTAACATTTGTAATATCAGTTTGAAACTTGTAATATTGCCGTGTCCTATTCCTGCGTTTTCAAAATCCTGCGAATCAAACAAGTCCTGAGTTGGTGATGATGTTGTGCCTCCCATCTTTCACCAGTAGCCGTCGGATCTAGATCTGACGCATACAAACCAAGCTTCTCCATTTTTGCAAAAAGATGCCCGCACTAGTTCCCTATTTACAAACAACTCCTTGTCTCTCACAATCAGCCTTATCTCCTCCCCACTACATCTAGAAGGCTGTGGAAAAATCTGGCGTGATGGCCGCTGCCGGAGCAGTCCACCCCCAATCTTGGTGTTTCGTGAAATGCACGGGCATCTACGCATGGGAAATTATGTCGAACAGGGCTAGTTGTAAGCAGGCTAGCTCTACAGCCATGATGATAGTGACTGCAGATGGTGAGGCTGACTATGGTATGCCGAACACGGCGCCTATACTCAGGTGTCATCTTTGGCGCAGGGTCTTGTCACTTCACTGTGAGGAGCAGCACGTAATAATTTGACCAACGGGTAGTACAGTGCTAGTACTCCTAGGAGTACTACATTGGTAGTACTACTACTAGTACTAGTAGCACCACCGTCTGGATTTAGGAGTACTACCACGTCCATCTGGATTTTAGTATCTGACTAGCAATATCTAGTAATGCATGTCACAAAAAATGTACTACTCCCTCTGTAAATAAATACATGGTGTTCTATTCCTATCGGCGAGAGAACTTAATGTTTTCTTGCTAACTAGAGTCTTAATAGGATTACATGCAATGAACTAAACACTGCATGTCATGTTTGGTAGTCTCAAGTCATTGAAAGCATGCACGGCCCACATCTCTCATTGGTTGATATGTCACGAAATAAGAAACAAGGAGGGAGTTAATGCACCGTGCCTAAGTGTTTTGGGATTATTTGGTTTTCGTAATGTGACTTACACAACATTTTTTACATGCATTAACATTTTATTAGTTAAATCAAAGGTCAAAACTTGGTGCAAAATTCAAAGGGGACCAATAAACCAGTAAACATGAAACTTCTCTCGTTTGGCCCCAACTAGAGGTTCGGTAAGATGACTATACTGCAACGGCACGGAGGGGGGCGCATCTTCATTGACTTACGGCAACTGCCTTTGGGTGAATGACACATGGGCCCAGGGGGTGGCTGGCCCACCTATCATACAGCCAAAGGCAGGTGCAGTAGAGGGCCGAGGAGTAGTACGAAATCCTACGCACCTACGCATGCTAACCAAGGGCAAGAGTGATCACTCGAATCGCAAGATCAGTTGACTAGTAGAAGCTAAGCTAGACCCATGGAGGTGATGAGCGCGAGCATCAGCCGGCTGTGCCAGATGGTCCACGATGCCGGCCTGCGGCCCGGCTACGAGGAACATCTCCAGGTAGTATTGCTTGAGGCCGGTAGGGCGAGGGGCTGCTTGGACGACAACTTCGTCTCCTTGTTCGACGAGGTCCTTGTCGGTTTCCTCGACAAGTTCACTGTCGTCAAGAAGCTCGCGGACGACTTTGACGTAAGCCTTCAGCCGACGCGCCTAGGCTCTATGATGCCCGCCACCCTCAACGGCCACTATGGTGACAACCTCTTCTATGCACTGGTGGCCCTGCGACTGCCCGCCGTCGCGCCGGAGAATGTCCACCTTGAGGTCGCGCTCGCCGCGCAGCGCCTGGCGCAGCAAGACACCATGGACATAATCACCCACGTCTAGGCGCATGCAAGAGGAGGACGATAGGGCGCTGGCCTTCTTGGACCACAGGGCAACCTTGGACACACTGTTCAGAAGCACGTTGAGCTCGCCGCCAACGCCGCTGCTCCTCACACGTCGGTTGGTGACCCGGCGCACTAGGGCGTGAGGATGTTGTTGATGGATCCATATGTATTTTTATCTTTCCGTCAAATCCGTGTAGTAGTATATGATACTACAGTAATTATCTTACCTTTCACATCAACTTCATAATTTTCGTACGTACTCCATGCATGAACGGCGCCAGAACCAAACTTCTCATTACTCTAGGCAAAATCGTTATTTTCTATCTATCAATCGCGCCATGGAGCAGAACCAAATTTTACAAGTTACGAGTTCAAAAGGAAAAGCCTGCCGTGTTCGCGTCGCACCCCCACACAGTTGGTCCGGCACGCCGCTCAAGCGGGAATGCGTGTGGTGTTGCATTTTCACTTACAAGTGGGACCGTAGTTGAGCAAACTGACTATCGGCAAACCCCCACCCCGCCCACCGTGTGATGGCTGAGAAAACAGGAGGGAGAAGAGATGGCTGTAGCATGGACTCCAAGAAAATTGGTGTCAGATGGGACTCGTGTGGGTGGCGTGTGCCGTAGTGCTAGACGTGAATGCTAGTTATGGCCCATGCCACCCCACTATATCGAGCCTATATCGAGGTACAATACGTAGAACAAATTTCATGCAGTCCATGCTCAGCACTCCTCTATCTTTCTTCTCAGCCAGCCAGCGGACGCGCGGAGCCCATCGTCTGTTTGCTCACATGCGATCCCACATGTTAGTGAAAACGCAAGCGGACCCACTGAACCTGCACATCTTTCACCTCGACGTGCTGGTGATGAAAAACAAATCCAAGAAAGATCTTCGGTGGCCGCTTTTGGAGTTACTCAAGAGTAGTAAGATTCTATTTACAGTTTAACCCAAGATGCACATCTCGTGGCTTCAACTTATCAACTACCACTCTATTTTCTTTCATGACACGACCTGGATGCTGGATGTCCCACGTGTAGGCAAAAGGAGGAAGAACCCGACCAAATCTTCGGTTGTGCTCTCGGATTAGACTAGTTGTGCTAACTTAAATTTTTTATTGTGTACTCCCTCCGTTCCAAAATACTTGACTTCCATTTGTCCAAAAATGGATGTGCCTATATACTAAAAAATGTCTGGATACATATATATTTTGACAAATACTAGAACGGAGGGAGTAGAATGGATGCAAGTTTTTGTATTGGGAAGAAGAGTACATCCATATATTGATAGAGCATTGGAGTTGGCCTTACAAGTGGGACCGCAGTTGAGGAAATCGACTATCGGCAAACCCCCACCTCGCCCGCCGCGTGATGGCTGAGTTAGAGAAACGATGAGGTTGAAGAGATTGCTCTAGCACGGACTCCAAGAAATTTGGTGTCAGATGGAAGTCGTGCTAGTGGCGCGTGCCGTACTCCTGGACGTGAATGCTTGTTCTGGCCCATGCCACCCAACTACTCCTACTACTTACTATATAGTACTACTAGTATCGAGGATTTGAGGTGCTGGTTACGTATGGCTACAGTAAAAACACCCGCACGACGCGCGAAGCATGTGAAGCTAGTACAAATAGTGTACTACTATTGTTGATGATTGGCCTCATCCGATAACCTATTGCAATGCACGTACAATTATGTATTCGGAAAATATTTTTTTGGCTCGTCACACCACTCACTCACAGAAGCAACTCGAAAGCCATTCATAAATTTAGTAAGTTTATCATAGGCATATCATTTTATTACATACAACAGGTCATCAACCCACATCGACAACGAGGATACATTATAAATACTAAAGTTTTCACCACACAACAAATAACAAGTAATGAAATTAACTTCAACTCAACCATTCCTCGGCGTTGGAAACGCTTGCTTTGAACCACAAGTGATTCTCTGGGACATGCCATCCATTGTCGATCCGGAGACCAACGCAGGACTGATCATCCAGGCTGAAGCGGCCTACTATATCAGTACCAGGGTAGGGAACCACCCAAATGTCCGAGGTATAGACACAGTTGCTTCTCATAAATGGTAGTAATGTTGTGTCAACAGCAGTTGGATCGCCTTTCACCATCATTGGATAGTTTTGTCCAAGGAAGAGCGAATTTTCTCCAAGACTATAAATTCTGTACCAGGGAGAAGGAGTTGGCACTAGCACACTAGTATCCATCCCGAATACCATGCAACGGGTGTTGGAATAGGTCCGGAGAGTGCGACCATGGGAGACTACACCTGCTTCCTTAGCAGTAACATCATCAGTGGGATGTATACACACGAGAAGAGGTGATCCATCGGAATTAGTTGTTAGGCGCCAAATAGTATATGGGCGCTGCTCGTCCTCATGCTCGTGATCATCACCATCATCATCTCCCCATTGGTTATAAAAATCTTCAAGTATAGGTGGTGGAATGTTCACAGGACCTTGGAAACACAAGAAGAAGGTTAATTAGTAAGGCCGGCCATAGTGGGGGTAACATAAGTAGTATCATGCACTTGGGACTCGCAAACATGCTTATGTGGCAGGCAATTAAGGAATAGAGAGATGGTTATAGTAACATAGGTAGATACCGTAACATAATAAATGTGATGCTACTATGTGTCATGCATGCAATAAATGAGACCACCTATGATACTAATCTAAGATACTATGCACTATAGAGGTAGTAACATAAACTAGTAACATATGCATGTTACTAGTCTAAGTTACTCCCCACTATGACCAGCCTTGCTAACCTGCATGCATGTGGATGAAACAATTATAATTACAGTGGAAGACAAACATACCGAAACAACGAGGATGCCATGCAAAAACAGTGCCACGAGTGGTGGCAGCAAACACAAGGCCCTCGTATTCAATTGCATCACAGTACTCATCTATGTATAGAAACTGATTTTTGAGCAATATCCATCCAGTCAAACCACTGACGACGGCAACAAGCTTGTCGAAGATAGCAACAACTTCATAGTTGTTGTAATTCCCAAGAGCGGTTGGGGACTCAAGAAATTGCTATCTTCCGTAGAAGAGAGTGTGACGCCCGGATAATTAAGCTACAGTGATCCCCCGCTAATGATGCCATGTCACCTCGGTTACTGTTGATAAACTCTAGATAATTCAAAACAGAAACAAATTCAAAATTTAATTACAGGAAAACAATAAAAGTTTTCAAACATTAAATTTAAAAATGTTTGGTTTGTACTAAATATTACATAGATAATTATGGTGTAGAAGACACAGTTTTATAAAGTGCATAAATATTGTAAATTAAATTAAAACAGAAAAGAGAAATAAATAAAAGAAAATGCAAAACAAAAAAACAAAAGTAAAATAAACACAAAAGAAAGAGAAACACCCCCTCCCTCGCTGGGCCTCGGCCCAGCTAGCCATTGGGCCAACCAGGCCGGCCCAACCGCCCCCTATAACCCCCCTGAGCCACCCCAAAACCCTAACCGCACCCACTCCCCCCGACCCCC
>NC_057801.1:528987750-528993027 GCF_018294505.1 Triticum aestivum | reverse complement strand
CACATCGAGACCAGATGCGAGGTGCCTCATGCCCGACCCCCCTCGCAGCCTCTCCTTCCTCCATTCGCTCCTGCTTCACCCCCCTGGACCTCCACCACGGCAGCAAGAAGGAGTCGCCGTCCTCGCCGTATCAGACCTCTCCCGCACCACGACTGCCGCGCCTTCGACCAGCGTCACGCCGGCGCCCTGCCGCTACATCGACGCCGACTTCGAAGACCCGACACCGCTGAACCACACCGTCGCCCAAAGCCGCCTCGTCAGACCGCTTCCTCACCGGATCTCCTCCCCATCGCCCGGTCGTCCCCGTCTACCTCCTCGACCCCCGCTGCCCGAACCCCTACAACACCCCTGTGAGCCGCCGCCTCCCCTCCTCACTCCCTCTCTCCTGTTGTTGATCCCCCGCTCACCGCGCACATGCCCCGCTCGCGGCCGTGCTCACCGCGTCCACGGCTGCGCTTCGTCCGTGTCCAGCACACCCTAGCCTCCTCCCCGCACGGCCCGACGATGCTCGCACACGACGCCGCTGGGCACCGGAGCTCGTCCCGCGTGCGTGCTCCACCGCGCTGCCCGCCTAGCCCCGCCACGCCGTTGCTTTGGCCACGGCCACGGCCGCCGTGCGCCCCTGGACGTGCGCCCAATCGGGCCACGCCCGTAACCGCCACCCCGCGCCCGCTTTGGCCCAATGCCAATGACACGTGGGGCCCAGCCCCTGCAACGTTAAAATTGTGTTTAGTTAACCTAATCAATTAATAAAGAAAAGAATTTTAAAAATAAATAAATAAATACAAATAATAATTAATTAATTAACTAAATTAATTAAACTTAATCAATTGTGTTTAGTTAACCTAATCAATTAATTAAATTAATTAAACCTGTTTAGTTAGCCTTAGTCTATGACAGGTGGGTCCCACTAGACCCACATGCTAGGTTTGACTCTGGTCAGCTGGGTTTGACCTGCTGACATCATGGTGATGTCATGCTGACATCACCTTTGACTATTCTAGATAATGTTGATTTAAAATAATTAAATAAATTCTAAAAATGATTAAATCTTTTTAAAATTAATATAAAATAAACCATAGCTCGGATGAAAATACTTTATAGATGAAAGTTGCTCAGAACGACGAGACGAAACCGGATACGTAGCCCGTTCGTCCGCCACATACCCCTAGCATAGCAAACACGCAACTTTCCCCCTTCGGTTCATGTGTTCGAAAACACGAAACACCGGGGATACTTTCCCGGATGTTTTCCCCCTTCGCGGTTGTCACGCCCAATATGCGACCCTATCCAAAAGGAACTCGAAGGTCCCACCAAGGATAGACCCGCATATGGAAATGCTTTTGCAAGGTGGATATCATTACATCAACCTTACATAATATATGGGGATACATACATAAGGCATACAATGCCACATGAATACAACATCATCATACATAAGATCATCATCCGACTACGGATGAAACACAAACAGAAACTCAAACGACATCCACCCTGCTAGCCCAGGATGCCGACCTGGAACCTATCCCCTGATCAAAGAAGCAGAAGAAGAACTCAACGCAAGCAAGCATTGCTCTCGCGTCATGATCATCGCATAACCTGTACCTGCAACTGTTGTTGTAGTAATCTGTGAGCCACGAGGACTCAGCAATCCCATTACCATGGGTATCAAGACTAGCAAAGCTTAAAGGGAAAGGAAGGGGTAAAGTGGTGAGGCTGCAACAGCGACTAAGCATATATGGTGGCTAACATACGCAAATAAGAGCGAGAAGAGAGCAAGCAGAACGGTCGTGAAGCTAGAAATGATCAAGAATGATCCTGAACTCCTACTTACGTCAACCATAACCCAGAAACCGTGTTCACTTTCCGAACTCTGCCAAAAAGAGACCATCACGGCTACACACGCGGTTGATCCGTTTTACTTCGGATCTGGTGTCAAGTTATCTACAACCGTACATTAACAAATTCCCATCTGCCTATAACCGCAGGCACGACTTCCGAAAGATTATACCCTGCAGGGGTGTCCCAACTTAGCCCATGATAAGCTCTCGCGATCAACGAAGGATATACCTTCTCCCAGGAAGACCCGATCAGACTCGGAATCCCGATTTACAAGACATTTCGACAATGGTAAACCAAGACCAGCAAAGCCTCCCGCTGTGCTGACAAATTCCGATGGGAGCTGCACATATCTCGTTCTCAGGGCACAACGGATGAGCCAGACGTCGGGTTGGCATAGACCCTGGTTGCCCAGGGGGCGCCGGACATCGCTCGGTTTGGACCAACACTTAGACAAGCACTGGCCCGGGGGGGCTAAAATAAAGATGACCCTTGGGTTGGCCGACCCAAGGGAAAGGGGTAGGTGGTGGTGAGGCAAATGGTAAAACCAAGGTTGGGCCTTGCTGGAGGAGTTTTATTCAAAGCGAACTGTCAAGGGGGTCCCATAAATCACCCGACCGTGTAAGGAACGCAAAATCCGGGAACATAACACCGGTATGACGGAAACTAGGGCGGCAAGAGTGGAACAAAACACCAGGCAAAAGGCCAAGTCTTCCACCCTTACCAAGTATATAGATGCATTAATAATATAAGAGATATTGTGATATCCCAACCAAAATCCTGTCCACCATGGAGCAATCTTCAACTTCACCTGCAACTAACAACGCTATAAGAGGGGCTGAGCAAAAGCGGTAACATAGCCAAACAACGGTTTGCATAGGAAAGGTGTCAAAGGTTAGAGGTTCCTGGCAATATGGGATGGCTTGATAAACAGGTGATAGGTAGCGCAGCAAAGCGATAGAACGAATAAACTAGCATAACAATGATAGTAGTGAGATCCAGGGTAGCAGTCATCTTGCCTAAAATCCCGCAAGGAAGAAGAACGAGTCCATGAAGGAGATGAAGCCACGAAGACGAACCAAGCATAGACGAACAAATCCTCACGATCGCAACGAAACGGGAACTATCGAGAAGAAGCACACAACATAGTAAACACACCACACATGAACAAGACATGATGCACAACAAGCATGATGCATGACAAAGCTACATGAAGCTACTCATGGCAAGGGATGATGCAAACAAGAGCAACACATCAAAGCAAGTTTAAATGAGGCCAGGAACAACATATAACAATTCCGGTAAGTCCTCATATGCAAATTTTGAAATTGGTCCAGATCTTAATAAACCTTATGTTCAAGTTGTTAAACAGCAAGTTAAGATGCACAAAGATGATCTACCCGAGATTCTAGTCAAGTTACATATAAAGTTCATTTAATTCGGAGCTACGGCCTAGAAGATATGAGCAACACAAGTTAAACATGGCATTGATGCAAAATGCACCCAAACATCAAGCAAACACACCAAAACAAGGATGCAACATAATAATATGAAACTACATGCAATTCTAAGCAAGTTTCATACAGAGCACACTCAAAACGGAGCAACGGTTCAACACACACACATGAAACAAGTTTAAAGGACAAGCTGTCCAAAACAGCAACTAGGCATATTGCAAGCATCAAAACAACATGCTACAGCACCTCAATATAATGACAAAAGGCATGGACATGATGTACAGGTAAAGCACAACAAAACATGAACACTGAGATAACTCCAGAAATCACTAGAACATACTCAAACACACATGGTAAGATTGCAAGTTATAATAATTTCAGGCTTTGCAGAAAATAACATCACGATGCAATGTTTAGAGCTATCAAACAACATGTTACAGGAACTTATCATGGCAAACAAAGGCATGGCATGAATCTACTAAAAGCATAGATCAAAAGTCCCTTAGTGACTATAAGCCAAAAAGGAACAGAAAATATGATGGCACCCATGTAAACATAGCAAGTTATAATACAGATTCAAACATGGCAGAAACAGAATGATGAAGGCATGTAGATGAGCTTGTACCACTCACCACAGAACATTACTTGGCATGGCAAGGCACCCAACAGTAAGAAGACATGTTTGTGAAGCTAAGCATGGCAATAGCAAGTTCATAGGGTACATGGATCACTAGGAAAACACATGGCAACAACTGAACTTAATGTTAACAGGCTGACAGCAACATTATGAAGCAACTTCAGAGCAAGATATGAACAAGCTACAGCAAGCTATAATTTCAACCAGGGGCATGGATAGATAAATCATAACATGTAGAACAAAACATATTTAGTGATCATCTCCAGATTATGCATAGAATGATTAGTAGCAATATGTTTATATAGCATCACGAAATAACAGATTCAGCCTAGCAAAACAGCAACATCAAGTACACTACTTAACAAGCTCGATTCACTCGCCACAAGTCATTGCACGACAAGATAAGCATATCATCATCAAGAAGACATGTTTATATAACCAACCAAGGCAAGAACAAGTCCATAGCATGCAAGGATCAACTATAGCAACCTTGGCAAAATTGAATAACAAGTAAACAATCTGCCAGGAAACATTTTGAAGCAAAAGTAAAGCACTCAAATGACATGCTAGACCACTCCATAATTGCAACCAATGGCATGAATGGATAGAGAACAACCATATGTTCAAAACATCCTTACTGAAGTATCTCAAAATATGCATGGATCTCTCTGTAGCATCATGTTTACATGGCGTCACAATAACAGCAGAACAGGGACTAAAATCAGCAATATCACGAAGCCTAGTTTGCAAGCTTGTGCTAGTCACCAAATTGATCACAAAAATACATGGTAAGCACCTCTGTAAGAAGACATAGCATAGATCAAAACACATGTAGACATCAACCTCATAGGATGCATACATCAATCATGGCAAAAATGACAAAAGAGCTCGTTCTGTTAACAGACAATAGAAAACATTATGAAGCACTCTTTCAACAATGATTCAGGTATCAACATGACCTCAAATGAATATTATGCAATGGAAAGAAATGATGTATTCATCAAGACGAACAATTTGACATATTACACGCACGAAACGGAGCTACGGATGCAGAGATATGGCATGACAAACATGGCATGAAAATTACTGCAGAATCGGGGACTTAGCCGATTTCAGGAAAAAAACATATGAGCGCGGGATAACTATATGACGCATGGGGCGGAGGATAGGAGGGATGCTCACCTAGTGGGCTCGGCCCAGGTTGCGGGGAGGAGGCCGGCTTGGGCCGGCGGGGACTGGGCTGCGGGGCCCACGGGGCCGGCGGCGTGTGGGCCCGCACGCGGGGACGACGACGGAGCCGCGACGGCGAGGGATCCCGGCGACGGCGGCGAAGAGAAGCCGGAG